>NC_091158.1:36258745-36261245 GCF_040958095.1 Procambarus clarkii
GACACATCTATATATATAATATATATATATATATATATATATATATATATATATATATATATATATATATATATATATATATATATATATATATATATTTTTTATTAAAAGGGTACCACCTCTGGTGCCAATGTGGGGACCCATAGCCTCGGAGAAGAAAATAAAAAGTATTCAGAGGAGACCTTGTGGTTTCTCACTGAACACTAATATTATCTTCTCCTACCACCCCCATTCTTTTGTATGTACACATATATATTTACTTTATTTGAACTTTGTTACAAAAAAGGAGTTACATATAGGTTACAAAGATGGTTGTCATAGGTTGTCGAGTTCCTCCAGCTCCTCAGATGGCGGGCAGGAACCCTGGATGCAGTGCGCATTTCCCCTCTGTATCGCCACACTGAGGCGCTGGAAAAGAAAGCTTGCAGCTCTCGGGTCCCTTGTTGTTTCAATGAGCCTAGAACCCAGTTCCTTCAAAAAACTGGTAGCACTTTTACCCCAGGCGCCGAGCGTCTCAGAAGCAATGGGGACAAAATTGTAGTGGTGATCCAGTTCTCTATACTTACGGGATTTGGCTGCTTCCCTGTGGGTGGCAGCGCCACCTGGTTGTGCAACACTGAGGTTAATGTAGGTGTTAGCCAGGGTTGATACGCACGTGTAGTCCCATACCAACTGCTTGCCATTCTTCCAGGGGTTCACTGTGATACCATCTGGGCGACCAATAAGAGCATCAGAGTTACGGGGCGTTAGGTAACGGGGCTCTCTTTCAGCTGGGCATCCAGCTGTGGTGAGGCTCCTCTTGATGATGTCGTTAACTTCGCTGTGCCTCGAGTGCCATCCCCCTGTGCTTTGGCAGAGTAGGCCATGGTGACCGTACCTGTCAGCCACCACCTCGCCGCAAATACACCTATATCTGGTGTGGATTGGGGCAGCAAGGCGGAGGGCCACAGCAATTCGGAGGGCGTGTGGTGTGAGACGCGTGCCAGTTGCCGACATTGGGGTTGCTAACAGGAAATCCCCTGCATGTGGTGCTGCTACTGCTGTGAGGCGAGCAATGTCGTGTTGTGTTGTTGCAGCACCCAGGCACTCTGCAGCAACTTGGTCTACAATGGGACCATCCCAGCTGGATTGCTTGTGGGATTTTGGGGATGGTGGTTGAGGTGATTGGCCTGCACGAGAGGCCCACTCTGTGGCACAGCGTGTAAAATTGGGATCATGTACACCTGCCAGCTGATGTAAGTGGGCAGGTAGAATTTCCTTCACAAGGTCGTCGGATGCTGATAAGGAGGACAGGAAGGCTGGAACAGCGATTTGCGTTGCTGTTCGAACTCCGAGGCCCCCAAGTCTTACGGGAAGAGAGGCTTGTTTCCACTGTAGGTCATCGAGAGAGAGGTTAAGGGCTTTTTCTAGCATTGATTTCAGTAACCGGTCATACTCACTTAGTTTTTGGCTACTGTAAGATGGTGAACACCTCAGAAAGTAGGTTAACCTGGGGAGGGACAGACATCTGGTGATGAGGTAGAGTGCATCATGAGCATCAATATCCTCAATCCTCCCATCCATCCTCTTAAGGTCGGCGATTTTCTTATCAAGGACCTCATCGATGGCTTTCAACCCCAGGGGAGCTCCTAGGAGTGTGCTGTCTTCAGGTTTAGTTTTATGGATATTTGGCAGAAGACCCTCTATTCTCTCTACGATGCCCTGGTTGGAACATATTATTTCACATTTAGAAGGGTTCAGGGTGAGGCCTAAAACTGCACCTTGCTCCTGGATTTTTCTGATGTCCTCCAGGAGGGAGTCTTGGGAACCAGCTAGGGTACCATCATCCAAGAACCAGATGTTAAGCTCGCTGGACAGGACCTCTGTGACTTGTTTGATGACTAAGCAGAAAAGGAGAGGAGCGAGGGGGTCACCCTGTTGGACGCCTTCTCGCGAGTCAATTTCATGTTCGCCAAAAAGTAGCTTAAGATCCATACTGTAGCATGAATGTACAAAAGGGTAGAGGGAAGGGAAATGACTATGAACCGCACGGAGTACAGCATCCCTCCGCACCAAATTGAACGCATTTTTGAAATCTAGCTTGATAAGGGCCTTTTCGTCTGTGATGTTGGCGATGAAGGCTCGAGCTGCATGGGCTGCCGCCTCACACCCTTGTGGAATGCCAAACCCGAGCTGTTTTGGCTTCAGCATGTTGGCCGCTGCATCACTAACTGTTCTTGCAGCTGCCTTTGCGACGAGACGCCGGAGAGAATTGCCCACAGCTATTGGCCTGATCCCTCCATCCTTTTTCTTTAGAGCACAGAGAGATGCTCCAAAAAAGATAGGTCTTATGGACGCTGGTATGTTGCCAGCTAGACATGTGTTGGTGAATCTGGTTAGTTCCACCAAGAGGTTCTTTGCAATGTCACCCAGTGCAGGGTTGAGCATTTGCTTGAGGTGGTTGGGTTTTAGTCCTGTGAACCCACCTGCTGATCCTGTAGGGAAGGACATGGCTGCTTTA
>NC_091158.1:36266245-36290827 GCF_040958095.1 Procambarus clarkii
ACTCAAACCGCCAAACTACCTGTCTTGCTGCCGGCTCCTCGCTGATTGGTCGCCGGTCTGGCTGCCACTACACTCCACCCCCCATACTACTTGATGTCTGGGGCCGCCACGACCCTCAGTCCTCAGAATATTCAGTGCTGTTACACGGTTAACACTTCTTCCTGGTAGACGTAAGCTTTGGCGTACGTGTACTGAGAGAGGTGATAGCTTAAAGCCAATATTCTGCACCTCCCATTTTTTGTATACTGCACTTCTTGTTATTTTGCTCACTTGTCTTAACGTAACTTTTCATTTTGCCATTTAATTATTCTTATTATTTTGATTGATTGATTTTATTATAACGAATTTGTATGTCCATTTTATTCATGTTTTGTTTATTTAACGGTAATTAAAATTCCATTGTTAAAATTTACTTGTGTTTTTGTGTGTCTTCTCCTTACCTTACCACAGACGAAGTTCCAGATTTTCTATTTTTTTTTTTAATACTATGTGACGAGGCCATACCCCTAGCTTTGAACAGCCGAACACCAACGCGTTACCGTCACATATTATATGGGGGCCTGTCCTAGGAGCTTCACTCAGGTACTGGTGCCAAGTGGTAATTTATGGTAAGCGTATTTAACTTTGTTAACGTAGCTTTACTATTTTTCATATTCAATTTCATTTTTTTATAAGGTGCGGTGTAATGTGCATTACGAGAGTAACATATGGTGAAGGTGAGACAACTTTGGATTACGTGGTGACTGTAGGCCTCAAGTCATACTCTTAATTGGTCATCTCTCCCTCCGTGTTATTACTCGTGTTTACCATCTTTGTCCCTTGGATATTTCTCATTTTTGACAGATCATCATATTGGTACCCTGGTACTGTGGTCTGCCCCGGGTCAAGAGTACCCAATCTTCTGCAATCTGACTGTAGGAGGACAAAGAGGGCCATAGTTCCTCTAGCTCGAACTTTAGTTGCTGAATTGGGACCTCAGCAGCAGTTCTCGTCACCAGTTGACACCTCGCACCCCTACACGTCAGTCAGAGATGATGATACATACAACGGTAGGGAATTAGCTTACTTTTTTCAGAGCACAAAAGTTCGCTAATTCTGTAAGTATCATATTAAATTCAGTAGGAAAAACTTGCTTTATGTCCTATAGAGACTTGGCAAGGTATGCCTACATCCTTGGACTACCAATTTAACTTTTGAGGCAATTAACTGTTTCATTTGTTTTCGAAACTCTGTTTCATTTGTTAGTAGGATTTTCTTGCCCTTATCCTCTTACATGAGTACCGGGTACAAGATTTCCTGCGCCCTTGATTTAAATTAATCATTTAACATCTTTTACTTAACTTTAATTGTTAAAGATCTCACAGGATAGGTATCAGTTGCCACGTTGTCCTGTTTCTGACATTCACTACTGAATATTCGTGTACATTTATTTGCTAATTTCACCATGTTTCGTCTCCAAGCTTTCCGTGCAGATCCAGCAGGTGCAATAGGGACTTTAGGTCATGCCAAGAAGACTGAATTACAAACTCTTGCACATGAGTATCAACTAACAGTTCCCTACCAAGCCAACAAGAGTGAAATACACAACCTGTTGCTGGATCATTTCTTAGAGCAAGGTAAGATAGACTCTGAAACTCATGAAACTTACTATATTGCAGATAAAACTGATTTGGCGACGATGAAAACTCAAACTAGAGCTGGCCAAGATTGAACGTGAACAGCAAAAGGGAAGCCCTCGAACAACAAAGAGAAGCGGCTGCCATACGAAGGGAAGAACAAGAACGAGAAATCACCCTCAGAGAACGCGAAGCTGCTTTGAGGAGAGAAGAACACGAACGTGAAGGGTCGCATTACTCCGTGAACGTGAACGAGTACAGCTTGAAACAAAACAACGAGAGTTGGCGATACAACGTGAGCATGACAAGCAACAAGCGACTCTGGCTCTAGAGTGTCGTCAACGAGAATACACGTTGGAAACTTCACACCTCGCTCAACGCCAGCAAGCTACTGCCAATCTTCCCGTCAGTTTTTAATATATCACATGCAAGTAAGTTAATGCCATCCTTTGTAGAAGCAGAAGTTGACGTGTTTTTCACCACCTTTGAAACCCTTGCTAATCAACTCAGTTGGCCTGTCGACCAATGGGCCACACTTCTCAGAGTCCATCTTACAGGTAGAGCTGCAGTCACACTCAGTACTTTGGCGTCTGAGAATGACTACCACACTCTGAAACAAGCAGTGTTGGACGCCTACCTCCTCTCTACTGAAAGTTATAGAAGGAAATTCCGTGACCACCTGAAGGCAAGTACCACTACCTTCCTCGAGTTTGCTAACACAAAACGGAGATATTTCATGAAATGGCTGGAAGCAGCACGTGTCTCTACTTTTACAGAACTCGTCAACCTGATGCTTGTTGAAGAATTCTTGAGACGTGTGCCGCCTCCTGTCCGCCTCTACTTAGCAGATAAAGAAGAAACCGACTACCTGAAGTGTGCTAAGTCGGCTGACACTTACAGCCTCATCCACCGGCTGACACCCGAACCATCCTCCAGTAAGAAGTCGTAGTACAGTTACGAGAAAGTGAGCCCCGATCAAGCTGGCTCGCAATTGTACTGCAAGTATTGTAGACTCTATGGACATACCATAGACAAGTGTGGTAAGTCTCAATACAAGGGAACCACTGACCAACAAAAACCCAAACCAACTCCTCCTAAGTCCGGTAAGCCTGTGATGAATGTTGGTGTTAATGTTAATGATCTTTCTCTTTTCAGTAACCACCTGTATACTGGAACTGTCTCTGCCAACGGTTCAAATCCGGAGGGACGTTTCAAATTGAAGATCTTGAGGGACACAGCGGCTCTTCAATCGATCATCTTGAAGTCGGCTGTGCCCAACATCGTCTACACCGGAGAAACTGTCTTCATCACTGACCTCACTGCTACCACTCCATACCCTCTCGCCAGAGTCCACCTGGATTGTCCCTACGTGAACGGAGAAGTCCAAGTCGCCGTCAGGGAAAAGCCTTTTCCCATGCCTGGAGTGCAACTTCTCCTAGGCAACGACTTGGCAGAAGACCTGCAACCGACCAACCTGATCGTCATGGACAAACCCCAGGTGTGTAACTCTGTGCCAAGTAACCCTATTCTAGCGTATGTTCCAGCAGAGGTTCAAGAGAGTGATGAAGTTTCTCCTCCGGTTCTCGTGACCACCCGTGCACAAGCCGCACGTCCACAGCCAGCTGACTCTACTGCTACCGCTGTCCCTCAAGACCCTCAGAAACTACCCCCGCATCTGACCAAGTTGGAGTTCCGTAAGTTGCAGAGGGAAGATCTTACTTTAACACCATTGTTTTTTCCAGGCTGAGACTCAACCCGACAGTATTCCTGGGTTCTTCCTAGAGAACGACTTGCTCTACCGCAGATATAGACCCAGTAAACTGAAGGAGGAGGACGATTGGGCCAACATCGAATAACTTGTGATTCCCACCAGCCTGCGGCCCACTATTCTACACCTGGCCCACGGAGCGCTCTCCCACTACGGCTTCAACAAGACTTACCATGGAATTCGTCAAGACTACTACTGGCCAGGTATGGTAAATAACGTCAAACAGTACGTAAAACAGTGTCGTACATGTCAGATGGCAGGCAAACCGAACATCTCCATTCCCAGAGCGCCACTGATTCCCATACAGGTGCCTGCGGAACCTTTCCACAGACTCATAATAGACTGTGTTGGTCCTTTACCTCGGACCAGTTCAGGTAACGCCTACATCCTAACCATCCTGTGTCCTACCACCAGATTTCCCATAGCAGTTCCAGTGAAGAACATCACGGCTGCTACGGTTATAAAACATCTATTGAAGATCTTCACTCAATACGGATTTCCCAGGGAGATTCAGAGCGACTGTGGTACCAACTTCACCAGTGATCTCTTCAAAAGGACACTGGAGGAGTTCAACATCAAACAGGTATTGTCCAGCCCCTATCATCCTGCTTCACAGGGTTCTCTTGAACGTAGTCATCAGACTATCAAAGCACTCTTGAAAAAGTTTTGTAGTGAAACCTCGAAGGATTGGGATAAGCAGATTGACCTTATAATGTGTATTTACAGAAGTCTCCCCAATGAGTCCCTAGGAGTATCTCCTTATGAGATGCTCTACGGCCGTAAGTGCCGTACTCCCCTTAAGGCTTTCAAAGACTCTCTCCGAGATGCCACCTTCAGTGAGCATCAGAATGTGCCCCAGTTTCTTCAAAACCTTCAACACATTCTAGAGAGAGTCCACCGTTTTGCCCATGATAATCTATTGAAAGCCCAGGAGAGAATGAAGACTCATTACGACCAGACCAGCAAAGTAAAAAAATTCAAGCCGGGAGACTTCGTCCTTGCATACTTCCCTATCCCAGGTTCACCTTTACAAAACAGGTTTTCAGGACCCTACCGCGTCAAAGAGTGCAGGAATAACAACAACTACGTAATAGAGACTCCAGATAGGCGGCGGAAGACCCAGCTGTGCCACGTCAACCTCCTGAAGCAATATAATGGTACTCCTCCCACTGTCCTGACTAACTGTTCTACCTTCACAGAACCCTACATCCACAGTGCGACCTTCCCAGCTTCTCCTCCCGAAAGCACTGACAAGGAGTCAGCGCTTTCTAATTCCGAAATCCTTAATGATCTTCCCAAATACTTTCAGGATAATAATCGCGCTCCTTTGCCATATTCTAATTCCACTCTCACCTCGTCAGATAAGCCCTTCATCCTCCATGTCGACGCCAGTGGTACCGACGTTGGTGGTGTCGTGATGCAGCAACGAGGCGAGAAGAATACACCTGTCAGCGACTACTGCTACAAGGAACTAAAGAACAATTAATTGGCAAGGAGCTACTCTCCATCCTCCTGTAGCTCCAGCACTTCACTCCACACCTGAAAAGTGCTCGGTCCACCATCAACACGGACCACACCACCCTACACCTCCTGCAGCACGCCCACTTCTCATCTCAACGTCTTCTACTATGGGCTTGCTAACTGCAGAAATTCAACCTGGAGACACGCTATACCAAGATTCCGACAACACCTTAGCCCATGATCTCTCCAGAGTTTATGAAGTAGAAGCGACTCCATCCATTACTCCACCACATAACGACGTACTTCTTCCAGAACCGCAGGCTTCGGGGGAGAGTTGTGACGATAATCTCCTTCAAGAGATTGAGCCTGCTCTTCCCTCCACAAATACGTTGTTACATCTATATAAAACTACTATGGAAGAAATGTCCAACAACGACAACAACATCTCCAAGGTTTGCCAGAGCGCAAAACGTATGCAGCCAGGAACATCTGCTCAGACTCAAACCGCCAAACTACCTGTCTTGCTGCCGGCTCCTCGCTGATTGGTCGCCGGTCTGGCTGCCACTACACTCCACCCCCCCATACTACTTGATGTCTGGGGCCGCCACGACCTCAGTCCTCAGAATATTCAGTGCTGTTACACGGTTAACACTTCTTCCTGGTAGACGTAAGCTTTGGCGTACGTGTACTGAGAGAGGTGATAGCTTAAAGCCAATATTCTGCACCTCCCATTTTTTGTATATTGCACTTCTTGTTATTTTGCTCACTTGTCTTAACGTAACTTTTCATTTTGCCATTTAATTATTCTTATTATTTTGATTGATTGATTTTATTATACGAATTTGTATGTCCATTTTATTCATGTTTTGTTTATTTAACGTAATTAAAATTCCATTGTTAAAATTTACTTGTGTTTTGTGTGTCTTCTCCTTACCTTACCACAGACGAAGTTCCAGATTTTCTATTTTTTTTTAATACTATGTGACGAGGCCATACCCCTAGCTTTGAACAGCCGAACACCAACGCGTTACCGTCACACATCCAACAGATGGCGCTGTTAAAAACAACACAATCTTTCCTGTCACAGGTGTGGCATGTATGTAGGAAATATATAAAAACACGCGCCTATTCGAATGCAACGTTGTGTCAAAATTATAAATCAATTGGTAAAGAGGTTTCGAAGATTTCCCTACCATGAAAAAATACAGTTTTTCAAAAAAGCATGTTTTTTTTCTCGTCACAGACGTGACATCTATATAATATGAATATTTAAAAACGCTCGGATGCGAATGGAACGATGTGTGAAAATTTCAAAGCAATCGGTAAAGAACTTTCTGAGATTAGCGATTTTGAACAAACGAACATTTACTTTTATATATATATATATATAGACATATATATATATATATATATATATATATATATATATATATATATATATATATATATATATATATATATATATATATATATAATGTCGTACCTAGTAGCCAGAACTTGCATAGTAGGCTGAGAAGTGTGTTCTGGCTAATAGGTATGACATATATATATATATTATTAAATATGACCGAAAAAGTAAGATTAATAATTCTAACACGAATTTTCTCAATCTTTCGTACATTTCTTTTCACTGTTGGAGGTAATTCAAAAGAAGAATTGTTAATAGATAAGTGGTAATTTATAAAATTAATAGATAAGTATAATAAGTGTTAGAATTATTAATCTTACTTTTTCGGTCATATATAATAATATATGTCTACAGGAAAGACTGCTACCAAAATATACTAATATATATATATATATATATATATATATATATATATATATATATATATATATATATATATATATATATATATATATATGCGAACAAGCCTGAATGGTCCCCAGGACAATATGCAACTGAAAACTCACACCCCAGAAGTGACTCGAACCCATACTCCCAGGAGCAACGCAACTGGTATGTACAAGACGCCTTAATCCACTTGACCATCACGACCGGACATAATGAGGTTATAGCCGAGGCTATTTGAACCACCCCACCGCCGGCACTCGGATAGTAATCTTGGGCATAACATTTTACCAAATCACCTCATTCTTTGGGGCACACGTGAGGAACACAAATGCGAACAAGCCTGAATGGTCCCCAGGACAATATGCAACTGAAAACTCACACCCCAGAAGTGACTCGAACCCATACTCCCAGGAGCAACGCAACTGGTATGTACAAGACGCCTTAATCCACTTGACCATCACGACCGGACATAATGAGGTGATAGCCGAGGCTATTCTATATACATACCTTACCTATGACTGGAGAAAACATGCTTTTTTTTTTAAAAAACATCGACATCTGTTGGATGTAAGAGTAACACACGCTGTAATCTCCCAAAGTTCTTCACCAATTGCTTTGAAATTTTGACACAACATTCCATTCGAATATGCGTGTCCTTTTATATACCTACTATTATATACCTACTATATAGATACCACCTCTGTGACAGGAAAAAAACATGCATTTTTGAAAAACAGCGCCATCTGTTGCACATAATAGCAACATGCACGTTATACTAAATGTCACGAATTCCATTTGAATGTTCCCGATTGCATTGATAAATTTTAATTTCATAGGTTTTGATTTGTTTTATTTTTATTGAATTATTTTGTGTGACATTGTGTTAGAATTGAGCTGTGTTGTTTACCATACCGATCATTTCGTAAGTATGCCACACCTGTTACAGGTAAAACTATACATTTTTTAAAAAACAGCGCCATCTGTTGCATGTAAGAGGAACACACATGCTATTCTAAATATGTAACAATTCCATTTCAATGTTTCTATGTTTGTTAAATTGAATTTTCATAGATTTTTATTCATTTTTCATTTTGATTTAATTTTGTGTGAATTGCGTTGGAACTGAGCTGTGTTGTTTACCATACCTTTCACTTTGGGAGTATAGTTTATTTTTTTACTTTTCATATTTTCATTTCATTTTTTAACTGTTTTTCTTATATTTCAGTGATGGGAACATCACATCACTTGATGTTCCCAATTTTCTGATGTGAACATGAGACCATTTGGGAAGGCATCGGACGAGGGAGTGGGGAATGGTGGGGATGACGAGGGGACGGAAGTGAGAGATGATGTGGAGGACGAGGGGACAATGGAGGGGGTAATGGTGGGGAAGGACGAGGGGACGGGGGAGTTTTGGATGGTGGGGGACGAGGGAATGGGGGGACTGGAGAATGGTGTGTAGGACAAAGGGACAGGGAAGTGGGGCATGATGGGAAGGAAGAGGTAATGGGTGAGTGGGGAATGGTGGGGAGGACAAGGGGACGGTGGAGTGAGGAATGGTTGGGAGGCCGAGGAGGTGGGGGAGGGGGGGACTGGGGGACAGGGATGGTTTCAGGGGACAGGAATATATATATATATATATATATATATATATATATATATTATATTATATATATATATATATATATATATATATATATATTATATATTATATATATATATATATATATATATATATATATATATATATATAATATATATATATATTATATATATATATATATATATGTGTGTGTATATCACGAAAATAAACACGTGATTAAGAATGTGACAATGTCAGACCACAGAGGAAAAATGAAACAGGAAATTTCCTTAAGTACTTTCGTATATATTCGTATATTATTTCGTATATATGACCTTCTGAAGATGTATTTAATATACGAAAGTACTTAAGGAAATTTCCTGTTTCTTTTTTCCTCCGTGGTCTGACATTGTCATATATATATATATATATATATATATATAATATATATATATATATATATATATATATATATATATATATTGGTGTATACTGGCAGCAGGTTTTCTTTCAAACATGTTTCATTGAATATGACCGCATATTCTGTATTTATTATTTTCTGGTTTAGGGCTTCTATCCCTCTAACTATTTTCTTAGCATCAGGCCTTAATTGAAATAGGAGTTCTCCAAAACTCATTTTCGTACTTTTAAGGAGAAGAAAAGAAGTGATTTACTATAGAGTGTATTACACCTATTTGTATAATTTGCACGACGTTTCGAACCTCCATGGTTCATTCTCAAGTGAACAGATCTTACAATACTAGTTGATTTTATACCCGCATTAGGTCAGGTGATAATACAATGAAGGTGAAAAACATGGGGGGATACATAAGGGATAAATGTGAGGTGAAACATAGAGGCTGCAGAAGGCTTATTGGCCCATACGAGGCATCTCCTATCTAAACACAAAGATTAATCCAGTGTAATTGGCCTGTTATGTTGGACATTGTCTTCTGTGTTGGCATCGATATGTTCTTGTCTTGTCCTTACTCTCATGGTGGGTAGAGTAAATAGTTCCGTGATTTGGGTGTTCATGGTAGGTCGCTCTATTCTTATGTGAATTGCCTCAAGAATTTGTAATCTTCTTGAATCTTGGGTTTTGTCTATTATGCAAGTATTCTTGTTCAACATTTCTCTTGTTAGATTAATGTCATGGGCTTGTCTCATGTGATTCCTAGGGGCACCAGATTGAAGATGGCATGTCAAACGCCTCGTCAGCTTGGTCGACGTCATACCTATGTACTTACATTGAAGGTTACATCCTTCGTGGGGGCAAGTGTACATGTATACAACGCTTGACTGCTATAAGTATATAGAAACACTCCCCAATTCGAATGCAACGCCGTGTCAAAATTTCAAAGCAATCGGTAAAGAGGTTTTGAAGATTTCTTTCACAAGAAAAACATATGAAAAACAAAACATTTCAAAAAGAGCATGTATTATTCCGTCGCATACGAGACATCAATATAATTTGTACATAAAAACCTGATCGGATGCGAATAGAACATTGTGTAAAAATTTCAAAACAACCGGTGAAGAACTTTCGGAGATTAACGATTTTGAACAAACGAACTTTTCCATTTTTATTTATATATTAGGCACTTGAGATATGGGTGTCACCAGTTTTTTTTTAATGAACTGGGTACGAAGCAAATTGAAACAAGAAGAGTCGGAACTTCAACGTGAAAATACAGATGGGGAAATGTACACTGCATTATGAAAACCACGAGTTACTACTGGAACCCAATTAGGAGAACCAGCAGTTGCTACAGCTGGACCCCAACTATGAGAACCAGCAGTTGCTACAGCTGGACCCCAACAATGAGAACCAGCAGTTGCTACAGCTGGACACCAACTATGAGAACCAGCAGTTGCTACAACTGGACCCCAACAATGAGAACCAGCAGTTGCTACAGCTGGACCTCAACAATAAGAACCAGCAGTTGCTACAGCTGGACCCCAACAATAAGAACCAGCAGTTGCTACAGCTGGACCCCAACTATGAGAACCAGCAGTTGCTACAGATGGACCCCAACTATGAGAACCAGCAGTTGCTATAACTGGACCACAACAATGAGAACCAGTAGTTGCTACAGCTGGACCCCAACAATAAGAACCAGCAGTTGCTACAACTGGACCCCAACAATGAGAACCAGCAGTTGCTACAACTGGACCCCAACAATGAGAACCAGTAGTTGCTACAGCTGGACCCCAACAATGAGAACCAGCAGTTGCTACAACTGGACCCCAACAATAAGAACCAGCAGTTGCTACAGCTGGACCCCAACAATAAGAACCAGCAGTTGCTACAGCTGGACCCCAACAATGAGAACCAGCAGTTGCTACAGCTGGACCCCAACAATAAGAACCAGCAGTTGCTACAGCTGGACCCCAACAATAAGAACCAGCAGTTGCTACAGCTGGACCCCAACAATGAGAACCAGCAGTTGCTACAGCTGGACCTCAACAATAAGAACCAGCAGTTGCTACAGCTGGACCCCAACAATAAGAACCAGCAGTTGCTACAGCTGGACCCCAACAATGAGAACCAGCAGTTGCTACAGCTGGACCCTAACAATAAGAACCAGCAGTTGCTACAGCTGGACCCCAACAATAAGAACCAGCAGTTGCTACAGCTGGACCCCAACAATGAGAACCAGCAGTTGCTACAGCTGGACCCCAACAATAAGAACCAGCAGTTGCAACAACTGGACCCCAATAAGAACCAGCAGTTGCTACAGCTGGACCCCAACAATAAGAACCAGTAGTTGCTACAGCTGGACCCCAACAATGAGAACCAGCAGTTGCTACAACTGGACCCCAACAATAAGAACCAGCAGTTGCTACAACTGGACCCCAACAATAAGAACCAGCAGTTGCTACAGCTGGACCCCAACAATGAGAACCAGCAGTTGCTACAGCTGGACCCCAACAATAAGAACCAGCAGTTGCTACAGCTGGACCCCAACAATGAGAACCAGCAGTTGCTACAGCTGGACCCCAACAATAAGAACCATCAGTTGCTACAGCTGGACCCCAACAATAAGAACCAGCAGTTGCTACAGCTGGACCCCAACAATAAGAACCAGCAGTTGCTACAGCTGGACCCCAACAATAAGAACCAGCAGTTGCTACAGCTGGACCCCAACAATAAGAACCAGCAGTTGCTACAGCTGGACCCCAACAATGAGAACCAGCAGTTGCTACAGCTGGACCCCAACAATAAGAACCAGTAGTTGCTACAGCTGGACCCCAACAATGAGAACCAGCAGTTGCTACAGCTGGACCCCAACAATGAGAACCAGCAGTTGCTACAGCTGGACCCCAACAATGAGAACCAGCAGTTGCTACAGCTGGACCCCAACAATAAGAGCCAGTAGTTGCTACAGCTGGACCCGAACAATAAGAACCAGCAGTTGCTACAGCTGGACCCCAACAATGAGAACCAGCAGTTGCTACAGCTGGACCCCAACAATAAGAACCAGCAGTTGCTACAACTGGACCCCAACAATAAGAACCAGCAGTTGCTACAGCTGGACCCCAACAATGAGAACCAGCAGTTGCTACAGCTGGACCCCAACAATGAGAACCAGCAGTTGCTACAGCTGGACCCCAACAATGAGAACCAGCAGTTGCTACAGCTGGACCTCAACAATAAGAACCAGCAGTTGCTACAGCTGGACCCCAACAATGAGAACCAGCAGTTGCTACAGCTGGACCCCAACAATAAGAACCAGCAGTTGCTACAGCTGGACCCCAACAATGAGAACCAGCAGTTGCTACAGCTGGACCCCAACAATAAGAAACAGCAGTTGCAACAACTGGACCCCAACAATAAGAACCAGCAGTTGCTACAGCTGGACCCCAACAATAAGAACCAGCAGTTGCTACAGCTGGACCCCAACAATAAGAGCCTGCAGTTGCTACAGCTGGACTCCAACAATGAGAACCAGCAGTTGCTACAGCTGGACCCCAACAATAAGAACCAGCAGTTGCTACAGCTGGACCCCAACAATGAGAACCAGCAGTTGCTACAGCTGGACCCCAACAATAAGAACCAGTAGTTGCTACACCTGGACCCCAACAATAAGAACCAGTAGTTGCTACACCTGGACCCCAACAATAAGAACCAGCAGTTGCTACAACTGGACCCCAACAATGAGAACCAGCAGTTGCTACAACTGGACCCCAACAATGAGAACCAGCAGTTGCTGCAGCTGGACCCCAACAATGAGAACCAGCAGTTGCTACAGCTGGACCCCAACAATAAGAACCAGCAGTTGCTACAGCTGGACCCCAACAATAAGAACCAGCAGTTGCTACAGCTGGACCCCAACAATGAGAACCAGCAGTTGCTACAGCTGGACCCCAACAATGAGAACCAGCAGTTGCTAGAACTGGACCCCAACAATGAGAACCAGCAGTTGCTACAGCTGGACCCCAACAATGAGAACCAGCAGTTGCTACAGCTGGACCCCAACAATAAGAACCAGCAGTTGCTACAGCTGGACCCCAACAATAAGAACCAGCAGTTGCTACAGCTGGACCCCAACAATAAGAACCAGCAGTTGCTACAGCTGGACCCCAACAATAAGAACCAGCAGTTGCTACAGCTGGACCCCAACAATAAGAACCAGCAGTTGCTACAGCTGGACCCCAACAATAAGAACCAGCAGTTGCTACAGCTGGACCCCAACAATAAGAACCAGCAGTTGCTACAGCTGGACCCCAACAATGAGAACCAGCAGTTGCTACAGCTGGACCCCAACAATGAGAACCAGCAGTTGCTACAGCTGGACCCCAACAATAAGAACCAGCAGTTGCTACAGCTGGACCCCAACAATAAGAACCAGCAGTTGCTACAGCTGGACCCCAACAATAAGAACCAGCAGTTGCTACAACTGGACCCCAACAATGAGAACCAGCAGTTGCTACAGCTGGACCCCAACAATGAGAACCAGCAGTTGCTACAGCTGGACCCCAACAATAAGAACCAGCAGTTGCTACAGCTGGACCCCAACAATAAGAACCAGCAGTTGCTACAGCTGGACTCCAACAATAAGAACCAGCAGTTGCTACAGCTGGACCCCAACAATAAGAACCAGCAGTTGCTACAGCTGGACCCCAACAATAAGAACCAGCAGTTGCTACAGCTGGACCCCAACAATAAGAACCAGCAGTTGCTACAGCTGGACCCCAACAATAAGAACCAGCAGTTGCTACAGCTGGACCCCAACAATGAGAACCAGCAGTTGCTACAGCTGGACCCCAACAATAAGAACCAACAGTTGCTACAGCTGGACCCCAACAATAAGAACCAGCAGTTGCTACAGCTGGACCCCAACAATAAGAACCAGCAGTTGCTACAGCTGGACCCCAACAATAAGAACCAGCAGTTGCTACAGCTGGACCCCAACAATAAGAACCAGCAGTTGCTACAGCTGGACCCCAACAAAAAGAAGCAGCAGTTGCTACAGCTGGACCCCAACAATAAGAACCAGCAGTTGCTACAGCTGGACCCCAACAATAAGAACCAGCAGTTGCTACAGCTGGACCCCAACAATAAGAACCAGTAGTTGCTACAGCTGGACCCCAACAATAAGAACCGGGTGTGGAGCGTTGTAGTAATCATTCCGTATTAGGGACTTAGGCGGAAGTTACGAGTGTGTGTGGTGATCGCGGAGGTCAAGTGGTCTATGGGTATTGGAAGTGTATTGACCTAATAGAGTATGTTAATATATTATTATTTGTCAGAGTCTATTCTTGGTAATTAAATGACAAAACACGACGGCCTTTAAATACCTTCCATATGTTCATTCATTGTGTTCCAGTACAAACCGAGTGGTACGCCTCAAGGGTCTGGTGTGTGTAGGAGTATAGGTGGTAGTAACGGTTGCTGAGGCAAGGTGTTATGTGTTGTGTAATCGCTGTGTTCGGAATGAACCGGGGTTTAGCGTCACGACATATTTGGTGGCAGCGCAAACAGGTTTTGGAACACTTTGCGAGATGAAGGAAGTGTGGTTCTGGTTTAGTTGGTGAGGGAATGTTCGGGAAATGGTAGACGTCGTGTTGTGGTGAGAATGGTGGTGACTAGACGGAGGAAAGAAGGGTCAGGTGAGACCAGGTCAGAGGAGTTAGTTAATTAAAGGGACTAGGCCATTGTGGGGCACATGAGGGGTTTATTTCTTTCTTTCTTTCCAGATTCCCGCAACGAGAGACGGCTAAGATGCAAGTCTGGATCACTGAAGCATCGGGATCCAAAACAAGTGCAGTGTTCGTAGTGCGGATTATACAGTGTTCGTAGTGCGGATTATACAGTGTTCGTAGTGCGGATTATACAGTGTTCGTAGTGCGGATTATACAGTGTTCGTAGTGCTGATTATACAGCGTGGCGAGGTAAACTAGCGCGGGTGAATGTGGGCCAGCGTGGGCCATATGCGGGCCAAGCGAGCCGCACCTTGGAGCTTGTTTTATATCTTTGGTAAGGCGGAAATAGTAAGAAACCGTTGCTAAGGTGAAATTAAGCGTGAAAACTACGTAATTTAAAGTTAATTAAATTTCATGTAACGTGTAAATCGAATATTTTAAGGATAATGAAATATTACCTAAAGTACTGTGCGAGTTCCAGCGTTGTCAGGTGTAGATACAGAAAATAGGCGCAGCGAATTATGGACGCCTTGGCATAGCGAGCGACGCATAATTTGACGTCTGGGGTTCACCGTCTAGTGTACCCTAGAGAGGGCCATGGAGATTTTTAGTGGGTGCAGGTATCATTATGGAGCGTGTCCCGTTGGTGGGGGTGTGTGGCGCCGGGAGTAGTGCATGGTTGTGTATTGGTGTTTGGACGCCAAGTGTAGTGCATGATTATGCATTGGCATTTGTATGCCGGGTTGTGTAGTGGAGTGCACATGTAGTGGCTTATCAGCATAATGCATAGTATTTACTGTAGTGAATTGTGCATGTTTTGACTGTTGATATTATGGATGTAGTATAGTGCATGACATTGTTGGCATTGTAGCGATTAGGTGTAGCATGTGTAGCATTACTGGTAATTTTAACGCCGTGTGTTGATGGCGTTGGGGACGCCGGGTGTTGTGTTGATGGCGTTGGGGACGCCGGGTGTTGTGTTGATGGCGTTGGGGACGCCGTGTGTTGTGTTGAGGGCGTTGGGAACGCTGTGTGTTGTGTTGAGGGCGTTGGGGACGCCGTGTGTTGTGTTGAGGGCGTTGGGGACGCCGTGTGTTGTGTTGATGGCGTTGGGGACGCCGGGTGTTGTGTTGAGGGCGTTGGGGACGCCGGGTGTTGTGTTGAGGGCGTTGGGGACGCCGTGTGTTGTGTTGAGGGCGTTGGGGACGCCGTGTGTTGTGTTGAGGGCGTTGGGGACGCCGTGTGTTGTGTTGAGGGCGTTGGGGACGCTGTGTGTTGTGTTGAGGGCGTTGGGGACGCCGTGTGTTGTGTTGAGGGCGTTGGGGACGCCGTGTGTTGTGTTGAGGGCGTTGGGGACGCCGTGTGTTGTGTTGAGGGCGTTGGGGACGCCGGGTGTTGTGTTGAGGGCGTTGGGGACGCCGTGTGTTGTGTTGAGGGCGTTGGGGACGCCGTGTGTTGTGTTGAGGGCGTTGGGGACGCCGTGTGTTGTGTTGAGGGCGTTGGGGACGCCGTGTGTTGTGTTGGGGACGCCGTGTGTTGTGTTGGGGACGCCGTGTGTTGTGTTGGGGACGCCGTGTGTTGTGTTGATGGCGTTGGGGACGCCGGGTGTTGTGTTGATGGCGTTGGGGACGCCGGGTGTTGTGTTGATGGCGTTGGGGACGCCGTGTGTTGTGTTGAGGGCGTTGGGGACGCCGTGTGTTGTGTTGAGGGCGTTGGGGACGCCGTGTGTTGTGTTGATGGCGTTGGGGACGCCGTGTGTTGTGTTGAGGGCGTTGGGGACGCCGGGTGTTGTGTTGAGGGCGTTGGGGACGCCGGGTGCTGTGTTGAGGGCGTTGGGGACGCCGGGTGTTGTGTTGAGGGCGTTGGGGACGCCGGGTGTTGTGTTGAGGGCGTTGGGGACGCCGGGTGCTGTGTTGAGGGCGTTGGGGACGCCGGGTGTTCTGTTGATGGCGTTGGGGACGCCATTGGGTGGTGTAGTGTAGTGGCGTTTGGACGCCTGGTATGGAGTGTGGTGTTGTGGAGTATATGGTGGCGCAGGGGCGCCAGGTAGTGGTCGGTAAGGTGAGTATTGGCGTAGCAAGGTCGGTGCGTTAGGACGCAGGAAGTGGTTGTAGGGATGTGTGGTGTTATAATGAGGTCATCAGTGGTTGGGATGACCAGAGGTAATGGTGTGTTGGAGTGGGTAAGTCTTATGGATAAGATGAAATGTGGATAATTGCAGGAGTTGGTGGCTGCAGTAGGCGAGCCAAGTCGATATATCTACACGACTCATAAAAGACTAATAAAAATTCATTATTTCATTAAAATTTTCATTAATTAAGTCGGAGTGGGTAAGTCTTATGGATAAGATTACAATGTAGAATTTCAAAATTTCAGGTGTTGGTGGTTGCAGTGGACGAGCCAAGTACATACATTAATTTCTCATTAATTAAGTTGTTACAGGAATCTCGCTGGAGGCGAGCCAGTGGCAGTATGATGCTTTAGTGACATTAGTTGTGAAATTATTTTAATGAGGTATTTATTGTGATAATGTATGTGTATGTATATACTGTATATTACCTCATCGGCACCATTACTGAGTGTTAGGCTTGAGAAGGTCCCCCGGGATCATGTCACAGAGCTTCAGGTAGAGTAGAAGGGAAGCTATGAGGCTACACTCAGTTATTCTAGAAAAAAAGGGGGGTGGAAGTGAAGCCAACGTGACGTTATTGGCGAAATTCGCCCCCTGACATCAAAGCAGGGATAAGGGCCAGCTGCAATGGTTTTTGCAGCTGCGCTCAGGCTATATACGGGGAGAGAGTAAGGAGCCGAGGGGGTTATGTAATAATGGGATCGAGCCAGGGGGCTCCGAGGGAATATTTTGCAGGTACAGCGGTCGGGAAGGTGTGAATACAGGTGGACACACTCTGGGCGGATGGGCCTAGAGCAGAGAGCTGTGAGGGATCTACAGCGTTCTGGGATTGGTGCCCTGGAACTAGACGTCAGCACAGACCCAAGGGAACATGACCCTGGGGTAGGAATCTCCGTTGCTCTGGAGGCCAGGATCACGTTACCTCAGAGCAACGATGGGACATTGACAACATTCACCAGGCTGGACAGCCTGGGTTTTGTCTGGGTCATGGAGGATCTATGACCTAGCAACCATGGGACACGAAGACAAGAGAAGTGATGCTGCCAATTGTGGAGGAGGCCAGTGAAACATTGTGTGATCATTGTAAGCCTTATGTCAAAAGTACAGGGCAAGATGTTAAAGTATAATTAACTTATTACTAAGGATGAAGAACCTTAGATATATATGTGTTGTGTATATATTAATGACTAGTGTCATTTCTGTTTAAGTGCCAGCATTCTGGTCCATGTAATTTTATGGTTATGTTTGTATGTAATTATATGTCAGCAGTTTAGGTATATGTGCATTGTTGGAGATGGGAAAAATTATTACAGACTATTTTACCTGTGCTATGATGTGAATATAATGTATATGTTGGAGAAGTGTTGTGAGTCATGTCGGGGAAAATTTTAATTTATTTCATTGTGTGTATGATGAATTTATTGGATGATTTTTTAGTTGTACACATATGGTGGGTGCATCCTCCAGGTCCTTGCACTAATGGAACCATTGCAATGATGCATATGGGGACATATGCGTGTTTAAGGAGGGGAGTGGTGTTGTAATCCACAAGTTAGTAGGAATTATTAGCTAGAGGATCATTACTACAACACTTAACGAATGATGATTGAAAGTACATGTAAGTAGACAGACTATGGATCACATATCTAAGAAAGGTCAATGGATTAAGACCGAAGCTGTTTAGCCAAATTAATAATTCCTGGAAAGAGGAATTATTCTTCGTCAGGCTTCTAGGATCAAGGTTACCGCTCTAGGGATAAGGTTAATCGGATTATACCTTCCTCGAGAGGCGTGGTGAAATGATTGAGGCCATGGTTGGCTGGAGTCAGTCTGATTGTGGAGGTTGAATTAGCAAGTCCTTTGGATTCCCGTTTGTGGCAGCAGCGAAGTGTAGCAGACAGCTATGCGAGAGCCTGTTGTGATCTTAGTGACCAAGTTAAGTCTGCAGTATGTGAGTATTGAATGTAAGACTAACCGGGTGTGGAGCGTTGTAGTAATCATTCCGTATTAGGGACTTAGGCCGAAGTTACGAGTGTGTGTGGTGATCGCGGAGGTCAAGTGGTCTATGGGTATTGGAAGTGTATTGACCTAATAGAGTATGTTAATATATTATTATTTGTCAGAGTCTATTCTTGGTAATTAAATGACAAAACACGACGGCCTTTAAATACCTTCCATATGTTCATTCATTGTGTTCCAGTACAAACCTAGTGGTACGCCTCAAGGGTCTGGTGTGTGTAGGAGTACACGGTGGTAGTAACGGTTGCTGAGGCAAGGTGTTGTGTGTTGTGTAATCGCTGTGTTCGGAATGAACCGGGGTTCAGCGTCACGACAATTACCTTACACTGACCTATCCTGTTCCTTTACACTGTCATATCCTGTCCTCCTTACAGAGTAGGCGACTGTGGCTGCGGTCACCGAGCAGTGAGGTGGCTCTGGCTACGATCACCGAGCAGTGAGGTGACTCTGGCTACGATCACCGAGCAGTGAGGTGGCTCTGGCTACGATCACCGAGCAGTGAGGTGACTCTGGCTACGATCACCGAGCAGTGAGGTGGCTCTGGCTACGATCACCGAGCAGTGAGGTGGCTCTGGCTACGATCACCGAGCAGTGAGGTGGCTCTGGCTACGATCAACATGCGGTGAGTGTATACACTGCTGGCAATATTACCTCTGAGTTGATGTGATTTGCCGAGGTGAGGAACACTGAGACACACCTGAAGCAGCGGCCGAGGTGAGGAACACTGAGACACACCTGAAGCAGCGGCCGAGGTGAGGAACACTGAGACACACCTGAAGCAGCGGCCGAGGTGAGGAACACTGAGACACACCTGAAGCAGCACCACCAGTGTAGGTGTCCAGACGGTAGTCGCCTCAGACCTGCCTAAACTTTCCTAGTCTCCCTTTATATGTTCTCTCACCTCCCTCTGGCTCCTCCTAATGTAACTCCTCCCACTGTAACTCTTCCCACTGTAACTCCTCCCACTGAACCTCCTCCCACAGTATCTTCTCCCACAGTAACTTATCCCACAATAACTTCTCACTGTAACTCCTCCCACAGTAACTACTTCAGTAACTCCTCCCACAGTAGCTCTTCCCACTGTAACTCCTCCCACTGAACCTCCTCCCACAGTAACTCCTCCCACAGTAACTCCTCCCACAGTAACTTCTCCTACAATAACTTCTCACTGTAACTCCTCCCACAGTAACTCCTGCCACAGTAACTCCTCCCACAGTAACTCCTCCCACAGTAACTCGTCCTACAGTAACTCCTCCCACAGTAACTCCTCCCACAGTAACTCCTTCAGTAACTCCTCCTACAGTAACTCCTCCCACAGTAACTCCTCCCACAGTAACTCCTCCCACAGTAACTTCTCCTACAATAACTTCTCACTGTAACTCCTCCCACAGTAACTCCTTCAGTAACTCCTCCTACAGTAACTCCTCCCACAGTAACTCCTCCCACAGTAACTCCTCCTACAGTAACTCCTCCCACAGTAACTCCTCCCACAGTAACTCCTTCCACAGTAACTCCTCCCACAGTAACTCCTTCCACAGTAACTCCTTCCACAGTAACTCTTCCAACAGTAACTCCTTCAGTAACTCCTACAGTAACTCCTCACACAGTAACTCCTTCAGTAACTCCTCCCACAGTAACTTCTCCCACAGTAATTCCCCCAGTAACTCCTACTACAGTAACTCCTCCTACAGTAACTCCTCCCACAGTAACCCTTCAGTAACTCCTCCCATAGTAACTCCTCCCACAGTAACTCTTCCCACAGAAACTCCTCCCACAGAAACTCCTCCCACAGTAACTCTTGGCTCAGTAACTCCTGGCTCAGTAACTCCTCCCACAGTAACTCCTCCCACAGTAACTCCTGGCTCAGTAACTCCTCCCACAGTAACTCCTGCCACAGTAACTCTTGCCTCAGTAACTCCTGCCTCAGTAACTCCTGCCTCAGTAACTCCTCCCACAGTAACTCCTCCAACAGTAACTCCGCCACAGTAACTCCTTCAGTAACTACTCCCTAGTAACTCCTCCCACAGTAACTCTTCCCACAGTAACTCCTCCCACAGGAACTCCTGGCTCAGTAACTCCTGCCTCAGTAACTCCTCCCACAGTAACTCCTCCCACAGAAACTCCTGCCACAGTAATTCCTGCCACAGTAACTGCTGCCACAGTAACTCCTGCCTCAGTAACTCCTGCCACAGTAACTCCTGCCACAGTAACTCCTGCCACAGTAACTCCTGCCTCAGTAACTCCTCCCACAGTAACTCCTGCCACAGTAACTCCTGCCACAGTAACTCCTGCTACAGTAACTCCTGCCACAGTAACTCCTCCCACAGTAACTCCTGCCACAGTAACTACTGCCTCAGTAACTCCTACCACAGTAACTGCTGCCACAGTAACTCCTGCCACAGTAACTCCTGCCACAGTAACTCCTGCCACAGTAACTCCTGCCACAGTAACTCCTGCCTCGGTAACTCCTGCCACAGTAACTCCTGCCACAGTATCTCCTGCCACAGTAACTCTTCCCACAGTAAATCCTTCGGAAACTCCTGCCACTTTAACTCCTCCCACAGTAACTCCTGCCACAGTAACTCTTCCCACAGTAAATCCTTCGGAAACTCCTGCCACAGTAACTCCTGCCTCAGTAACTCCTCCCGCAGTAACTCCTCCCACAGTAACTCCTCCCGCAGTAACTCCTGCCTCAGTAACTCCTTACACAGTAAATCTTGTCACAGTATCTCCTGCCTCAGTAACTCCTGCCACAGTAACTCCTCCCACAGTAACTCCTTCAGTAACTCCTCCCTTAGTAACTCCTCCCACAGTAACTCCTTCCCCAGTAACCCCTCCCACAGTAACTCCTCCCACAGTAACTCCTCCCCCAGTAACTCCTTCCACAGTAACTCATCCCACAGTAACTCCTCCCACAGTAACTCCTCCCACAATAACCCCACCCACAGTAACTCCTCCCACAGTAGCTCCTTCCACAGTAACTTCTCCAACAATAACACTTCCCACAGTAACTCCTGCCATAGTAACTCCTCCCACAGTAACTCCTCCCACAATAACCCCTCCCACAGTAACTCCTGCCATAGTAACTCCTCCCACAGTAACTCCTCCCACAATAACACTTCCCACAGTAACTCCTGCCATAGTAACTCCTCCCACAGTAACTCCTCCCACAGTAACTCCTCCCACAGTAACTCCTGTCACAGAGACACTAGAAAGATTTTTCAGTGTCAGATTAGGTTACTAATGTTGTATGAAGTGATGTGGTGAAGGTAGACTCCATACACAGTTTCAAGTGTAGATATGATAGAGCCCAATAGGCTCAGGAATCTGTACACCAGTTGATTGACTGTTAAGAGGGGTGACCAAAGATCTATCTCAGCCCTCGCAAGTACACCTATGTGCGTACAATTAGGTGAATACCTTATGCCTCATCCTCCCGACAATTTACCCACCTGATAACTTACGTACATGATGACTTACTTGCCTGATAACTTACCCACCTGATGAGTTACCCACCTGATAACTTACCCACATGATGACTTACCCACCTGATACCTTGCCCACCTGATGACTTACCCACCTCATAACTTACCCACATGATGACTTACCTACCTGATACCGTGCCCACCTGATGACTTACCCACCTGATAACTTACCCACATGATGACTTACCCACCTGATAACTTACCCACATGATGACTTACCCACCTGATACCTTGCCCACCTGATGACTTACCCACTTGATAACTTACCTTCAAAATTACTTTCCCACCTGCTAACTTACCTATAAAATGACTTACCCACCTGATAACTTACCCACATGGTGACTTACCCACCTGATAACTTACCAACATGATGACTTACCCACCTGATAACTTACCCACATGATGACTTACCCACCTGATAACTTAACCACATGGTGACTTACCCACCTGATAACTTACCCACATGATGACTTACCCACCTGATAACTTACCCACATGATGACTTACCCACCTGATAACTTACCCACATGATGACTTACCCACCTGATTACTTACCCACATGGTGACTTACCCACCTGATAACTTACCCACATGATGACTTACCCACCTGATAACTTACCCACATGATGACTTACCCACCTGATAACTTACCCACATGGTGACTTACCCACCTGATAACTTACCCACATGATGACTTACCCACCTGATAACTTACCCACATGATGACTTACCCACCTGATAACTTACCCACATGATGACTTACCTACTTTTTTTTTGCAGGCCCACTAATTGTTTCACGTTTCTGTCACGGCGGAGTATGAGTATTTATGACTCGTATGGTCGCTTCAATAAGATTATGCCCCATGTATTTAACAACTTCTTCTGCTCTGTTGAATCTAAGTTGAAATCATATTGGGTTTGTAACTTTACACAGTGTTAGATAATGTTCCAGTGGTCTGTCTGACATTTCTCCACAGTGCTGACACTTCCTCTTATCTTCCGGAACCTGTAAGACTATTTTCCATGCACATGGGTATCCAAACCTGATGCGATGTAAGATATTTCTGTTGTTCTACTGTTCCCTGTCATCAAACTAAGTGGTTCGTAGTTTGTTGAATTCTTGTACCAACCCGCAGATAGTGATGTTGCAACTGCTGTGTTGTGGTCACTGTGCATCTTCTGCACAGCTTTATTTCTAATAACTTGCTTTACCTGTGCTGGTTTCTGTGGTATGTAAATATCTCATTTTTCTCTTAGTTACCATTTTTACAGCTGCGTCTGCTGTGTTTTCCTATTATTTCTACAAGACTTGGCACCCAGTTGATAAGTATCAGATGGCGTTGACGATTGAGTACTCACCTGGCTGTGTCTGCGAGGGTTGAGCTCTGGCTATTTGGTCCCCGCCTCTGTTTACATTAATGACCCACCAGTCGACTTACCCAGCGGGGATCCTAAACCACAGTCTTTTTTGCATCTTGCCTTACTTTCCTGTTTTCTTCTTAATAAACTGCCGTCTTTACTAGCATTCTTCTCTGCACACTGCCTGAACACTACTTGCAACAACTGGACACCAACTATGAGAACCAGCAGTTGCTACAGCTGGACCCCAACTATGAGAACCAGCAGTTGCTACAGCTGGACCCCAACTATGAGAACCAGCAGTTGCTACAGCTGGACCCCAACAATAAGAACCAGCAGTTGCTACAGCTGGACCCCAACAATGAGAACCAGCAGTTGCAACAGCTGGACCCCAACTATGAGAACCAGCAGTTGCTACAGCTGGACCCCAACTATGAGAACCAGCAGTTGCTACAGCTGGACCCCAACTATGAAACCAGTAGTTGCTACAGCTGGACCCCAACAATAGAACCAGCAGTTGCTACAGCTGGACCCCAACATGAGAACCAGTAGTTGCTACAGCTGCACCCCAACATGAGAACCAGCAGTTGCTACAGCTGGACCCCAACAATGAGAACCAGCAGTTGCTACAGCTGGACCCCAACAATAAGAACCAGCAGTTGCTACAGCTGGACCCCAACATAGAACCAGCAGTTGCTACAGCTGGACCCCAACTATGAGAACCAGCAGTTGCTACAGCTGGACCCCAACATGAGAACCAGCAGTTGCTACAGCTGGACCCCAACTATGAGAACCAGTAGTTGCTACAGGGACCCCAACTATGAGAACCAGCAGTTGCTACAGCTGGACCCCAACATGAGAACCAGCAGTTGCTACAGCTGGACCCCAACATGAGAACCAGCAGTTGCTACAGCTGGACCCCAACATGAGAACCAGCAGTTGCTACAGCTGGACCCCAACTAAGAACCAGCAGTTGCTACAGCTGGACCCCAACAATAAGAACCAGCAGTTGTACAGCTGGACCCCAACAATAAGAACCAGCAGTTGCTACAGCTGGACCCCAATAATGAGAACCAGCAGTTGCTACAGCTGGACCCCAACTATGAGAACCAGCAGTTGCTACAGCTGGACCCCAACAATAAGAACCAGCAGTTGCTACAGCTGGACATAAACTCTGTGTAAAGAAAACACAAAAAACATAATACGAAAACTTTACATT
>NC_091158.1:36291327-36329229 GCF_040958095.1 Procambarus clarkii
ACACACTCTGTGTGTGTGTGTGTGCGTGCGTGTGTATGCGTGTGTGTGTGTACTCATCTAGTTGTCACCTTGTTGTACTCACCTAATTTTGTTGAAGGAATTGAGCTTTGCCTCTTTGGTCACGCGTCTCAACCGTCAATCTTCTGATGTACAGATTCCTGAGCTTCTCGAGCTTCATCATATCTACATTTGAAATTGTGAATGGAGTTAGAATCCACCACATCACTTCCTAGTGCATTCAATTTACTAACTACTCTGACGCTGAAAAAGTTCCTTTTAACGTCTCTGTAAGTCATTTGGGTGAGGACACAAGGGGACACAGCCACCACATGCCTCTCCTTATGGGTGTACCACCCGTGTTAAATAAACCATCCTTGCCTTCCCTAATAATACATCCTTTTCATCCTGTGTGTGTTGGTGGATGGATGAATGGATACACCGCACACCAGTCACCTGATGAGACACATGAGGGAGTTTATACGCCATACATACCAGTCACCTGATGAGACACATGAGGGACTTTATACACCACACCACCAGTCACCGGATGAGACACATGCGGGAGTTTATACACCATACACACCAGTCACCTGATGAGACACATGAGGGAGTAGATACACCATACACACCAGTCACCTGATGAGACACATGAGGGAGTAGATACGCCACACACACCAGTCATCTGATGAGACACATGAGGGTGTAGATACACCATACACACCAGTCACCTGATGAGACACATGAGGGAGTTGGTACACCACACACACCAGTCACCTGGTGAGACACATGAGGGTGTAGATACACCATACACACCAGTCACCTGATGAGACACATGAGAGAGTTGATACACAACACACACCAGTCACCTGATGAGACACACGAGGGAGTTGATACACACCACACACTCCTTTCACCTCATGAGACACATGAGCGAGTATACACACCACACCAGTCACCTAATGAGACACATGAGGGAGTGGATACACAACACACCAGCCTCCTGATGAGACACACGAGAGAGTTGATACACCACACGCACCAGTCACCTCATGAGACACATGAGGGAGTGTATACACCACACAATCCAGTCACCTGATTAGATACATGAGAGAGTTGATACATCACACACACAAGTCACCTAGTGAGACACATGAGGGAGTTGATACACCACACACATCAGTCACCTGATGAGACACATGTGGGTGTTGATACATCACACACACCAGTCACCTGATGAGACACATGAGGGAGTAGATACACCATACACACCAGTCACCTAATGAGACACATGAGGGAGTAGATACGCCACACACACCAGTCATCTGATGAGAAGCATGAGGGAGTTGATACACGAAACACACCAGTTACCTGATGAGACACATAAGGGAGTTGATTCACCACACACCGTTCACCTGATGAGAAACATGTGGGAATTGATATACCACACACACCAGTCACCTGATGAGACACATGAGGGAGTTGGTACACCACACACACCAGTCATCTGGTGAGACACATGAGGGTGTAGATACACCATACACACCAGTCACCTGATGAGACACATGAGAGAGTTGATACACAACACACACCAGTCACCTGATGAGACACACGAGGGAGTTGATACACACCACACACTCCTTTCACCTCATGAGACACATGAGCGAGTATACACCCCACACCAGTCACCTAATGAGACACATGAGGGAGTGGATACACAACACACCAGCCTCCTGATGAGACACACGAGAGAGTTGATACACCACACGCACCAGTCACCTCATGAGACACATGAGGGAGTGTATACACCACACAATCCAGTCACCTGATTAGATACATGAGAGAGTTGATACATCACACACACAAGTCACCTAGTGAGACACATGAGGGAGTTGATACACCACACACATCAGTCACCTGATGAGACACATGTGGGTGTTGATACATCACACACACCAGTCACCTGATGAGACACACGAGTTGATACACCACACATACCAGTCACCTGATGAGACACATGCGGGAGTGATACACCACACACACCCAGTCACCTGATGAGACACATCGGGAGTTGATACACCACACACATCAGTCACCTGATGAGACACATGAGGGAGTTGATACATCACACA
This sequence comes from Procambarus clarkii, assembly GCF_040958095.1. NCBI lineage: Eukaryota > Metazoa > Arthropoda > Malacostraca > Decapoda > Cambaridae > Procambarus > Procambarus clarkii. The sequence goes on from NC_091158.1 coordinate 36,293,457, forward strand.
CACCAGTCACCTATGAGACACATAAAGGAGTTGATACACCACACGCACCAGTCACATGATGAGACACATAAGGGAGATGATACACCACACACACACCAGGTCACCTGATGAGACACATGCAGTTAATACATCACACACACCAGTCACCTGATGAGACACATGCTGGAGTGTATACGCGACACACACACCAGTCCACCTGATGAGACACATGCGGGAGTTGGTACCCTACACACAACAGTCACCTGATGAGACACATGTGGGTGTTGATACATCACACACACCAGTCACCTGATGAGACACATGAGGGAGTTGATGCACCACACGCACCAGTCACCTGGTGAGACACATTAGGAGTTGTACACCACACGCACCAGTCACCTAATGAGATACCTGAGGGACTTGATCACACAACACACCAGTTCACTGGTGAGACACATGAGGGAGTTGATACACCACACGCACCAGTCACCTGATGAGACACATGAGGGAGTTGATGCACCACACGCACCAGTCACCTGGTGAGACACATGAGGGAGTCGATACACCACACACACCTGTCACCTGATGCGACACTTGAGGGAGTTGATACACCACACACACCAGTCACCTGGTGAGACACATGAGGGAGTCGATACACCACACACACCTGTCGCCTGATGCGACACTTGAGGGAGTTGATACACCACACACACCAGTCACCTGGTGAGACACATAAGGGAACTGATACACCACACGCACCAGTCACCTGATGAGACACATGAGGGAGGTCACTTTTATCCAAAGGATTCCTCGCCATCTTCCAACTTTAAAGGGCCAAGAAAATGAATGATATATTCTTATATCCGTTGCAACCTACCTATATGTGCTTCTACTAATATATATCAGTTAAAGCCAGGGCCAATATAGGTGTGTGTGTAACCCGTCCTCTTAAAAATAACGTCGCTTTTGGCTCGTATGCGCGCTATGGCCAAAATTGGACGTAATTTGATATGAAATCGACTCACAAAAGTGAAGTACTGTTCCGTTTCTGTCTGAATCGTCCGGCGTACTCGGCAAGCTTAGAAGAGGTAACTTTCCATTAACGTTTTTCATAACGTTTTGAAACTTTATGAGAATTTCCTGCCCACCTAACCTATCAGAGGACTCTTAACTTACTGTTTGTTGAAAAAAAAATCCCAAATTTATTTTCAATTTTTTTTTATTTTCAAATTACGTCCATATTCGGCCATACGGGCAAACGGCAAATGCGACGTTCTTTTTAAGGGGACAGGTTGAATGAATGAGTTGGATCTTATATGGACTAATGATTCCTAATGTCTATAACATGACGTTTCTCGCCTATTTCCATTTACACACATCTTTTGTCTCTTTCCAGATTGTTGTGAGATCTCTTGTCTCATGTAATCTTTTTGAAAAATTTAGTTAGCTGATAACAAAATTCTTCTGCGGGTTTCTGATAGTTTTTTGTCGCATCTATTTCCCTCTGTTTTTTCTTTTCCTCATCTGCAATGCTTACCATGCCAACCAGTATTTATTTTGCACACTTGGTACCCCATCTTGTTGTGTGAAGACCTGAAAGCAGTTCTGTTTCTGACAGACCTTCCTGTTATTTAATGTTAAATATTTACTTTGTTTCCTAATCATTTGTGAAGATAATGCCAGCGTGATGCTAGCACGATGTGGCGGACAGTCTGAACACCAGTTGTTTGTTTGACGCAGGAGACTCGAGTCAGCTGGGAGCGACGGTGCTGGAGATGCCGTACAAGGGGAAGGCGGCGTCCATGTTGGTGTTCTTGCCTTACACCACGGCAGGCGACGACGCCACTACTCCCCTGGACGCCATGTTGCGACGCCTCTCACACAACACTTTCACGGATGCTCTCACCAAACTCAGAACACAGAAAGTCGTCCTTAAACTTCCAAAGTTTAAATTCGAGCAAACAATCAAGGAAGAACTGAAGCTGGTGAGTCAAATGTCTGTTAAAGTTGAATTAGTTTCTTGATACCATCTTAAGCTGACACCACCAGAAGAGTCGTCATCTTAAGCTGACACCACCAGGAGAGTCGTTGGGACGACCCGGAGGTGGTGTAGTGCTGGTAAGCTGTACATGCTGTGTGTCTTGTTCAACATTTGGGGCTCAGCGCGAACACATATGTTCTACAACATGCTCCTTATTATTACTCCACTGTTCCTAATGTTCACTGTCACGTCCTCCCCCTCCGTTGTCTCATTGTGTACCCCCTTCACGTCCCCTCCGTTGTCTCATTGTGTACCCCTGTCACGTCCCCTCCGTTGTCTCATTGTGTACCCCTGTCACGTCCCCTCCGTTGTCTCATTGTGTACCCCTGTCACGTCCCTCCGTTGTCTCATTGTGTACCCCTGTCACGTCCCCTCCGTTGTCTCATTGTGTACCCCTGTCACGTCCCCTCCGTTGTCTCATTGTGTACCCTGTCACGTCCCCTCCGTTGTCTCATTGTGTACCCCTGTCACGTCCCCTCCGTTGTCTCATTGTGTACCCCTGTCACGTCCTCTCCGTTGTCTCATTGTGTACCCCTGTCACGTCCCCTCCGTTGTCTCATTGTGTACCCCTGTCACGTCCCCTCCGTTGTCTCATGTGTACCCCTGTCACGTCCCCTCCGTTGTCTCTGTGTTCCTGTCATGATCTCATGATCCACAGCATCGCTGGCCAACCAAAGCCTGGCCAATTTTCAATAAGTGTCTAGAGGTAAGTGTAAAAGGCTGGTTAAAACAACGCCTAGTTTACTGGGACATATAAACTGGTCACCGTAAAACACTAAGAACTAATATTTTCTATATACAACTGATATACATTAGTATACAACTAATACTGTAATCAGAACAAGGAACTTCAGCACACAGCTCAATTATTCACATAAATGAACTTCAAGAACTTAAAACACAGCAATCAAAATCTGTAACGGCTAATACTTAGGACTAGCTAACACCAGGCTCCAACCCGGCGCAGTGGTACACTAACCCAAGTAACAGGTTGGAGGTGTTATACATAAATAAGTAGTGGGTGAGTATTCAGTAAAATACATAACACAATAACAAGCCTCTACGATCATCCAATATCCATCTCAACACTAAAACATCTACCACCTAACACAACTGATATATCTCGGTAGACTGTGGTAGTCTGATCCATTACACAAAAATCATTACTCCTATCTATACCCGAGTAATAAAAAACAACAACAGTATATAACACAACTTACAGCTGGACGTCTATACGTCCTCCTATCTAGGAAATCAGGTGAGTAATGACTTACCAAGAGCTGAGCCGGCCGAGAACGACTGTGCTGCCAACATGGCAAGTCATCCCTCTCACATAACAGAAGCTCAAAAACCCAATTGTAACTTCTACGTCGCACATTACTAAGTGCGTATTATAATATACAATAATCTCCACAGGAGAATATACAGTAAACTCAAGGTACATTAGAATATAACATAGTTTATATACAATAACGTAAGGAAGTCTATTCTCTTACATATGGTAACACTGGTCTTCGACGTCTCGCCAAGGGGGGGGGGGGGGGAATTAGAAGGATTACCAGTAGTTATCTGGTCGACCCGGTGTTCACCACTTACATTACCGTATATCCCTAGTCATTCCTCAGGTATATCTAATTCTTCATACTACTATATATGTACACAATTATTATTTAGCTTCTGCTAGCGTAATATCAACACGAGAGTACAGATATAAAAATATAAGAATACAGATATAAGAAATAACACTGTTATTTTACTATATGGTTTGAACACATCATACATATGTGTGTGGTCATAACAGTTCCCCTGTCATGTCCCCTCCGCTGTCTCAATATATTTCCTATCACGTCCTCCGTTGTCTCAAAATGTTTCCTGTCACGTCCCCTCCGTTGTCTCAATATGTTCCCTGTCACGTCCCCTCCGTTGTCTCAATATATTTCCTATCACGTCCCCTCCGTTGTCTCAATATATTTCCTATCACGTCCCCTCCGTTGTCTCAATATATTTCCTATCACGTCCCCTCCGTTGTCTCAATATATTTCCTATCACGTCCCCTCCGTTGTCTCAATATGTTCCTGTCACGTCCCCTCCGTTGTCTCAATATGTTCCCTGTCACGTCCCCTCCGTTGTCTCAATATATTTCCTATCACGTCCCCTCCGTTGTCTCAATATATTTCCTATCACGTCCCCTCCGTTGTCTCAATATATTTCCTATCACGTCCTCCGTTGTCTCATTATGTTTCCTGTCACGTCCCCCCCCCCGTTGTCTTATTATTTTCCCTATCACGTCCCCTCTGTTGTCTCATTTTGTTCCCTGTCACGTCCCCTCCGTTGTCTCAATATGTTCCTCGTCACTTCCCCTTCGTTGTCTCAATATGTTTCCTGTTATGTCCCCTCCCTTCCATTGTCTCATTATGTTCCCTGTCACGTCCCCTCCCTTCCATTGTCTTCATTATGTTCCCTGTCACGTCCCCTCCCTTCATTGTCTCATTATGTTCCCTGTCACGTCCCCTCCCTTCCATTGTCTCATTATGTTTCCCTGTCACGCCCCCCCCCCTCTGTTGTCTCATTATGTTCCCTGTCACCCCCCCCCCCTCCATTGTCTCATTATGTTCCCCGTCAAGGCTCCTCCTTTGTCTCATTATGTTCCCTGTCACGATCCATTGTCTCATTATGTTCCATTATGTTCCCCGTCAAGGCTGCTCCATTGTCTCATTATGTTCCCTGTCACGTCCTTCCCCCTTCGTTGCCTCATTATATTCGCTGTCACGTCTCCTCCGATGTCCCATTATGTTCCTTGGCCGGTATCGGCATCTTTTGCTGACAGTACTAGGAGTGTGGTCGGGACGGCCTGGAGGTAGTATAGTGCTGGTAAGGTTGGGGTTGATACCACCTCCAACCTTCCACCTTTTCTAACGACTAAACGAACTCCTAACTCCATACTCTCCACGCAACTGTAGACTTCAATCATTAGCAGATTTCCAATAGATAACCAGGACTACACAACCCGAAGGAATTATTGCTTCAATGGACGTCGAATCTCTTTTTACCAACGACCCGGTCGACACCACCGTACAATGATCCTGGACAGAGTATACAGAGACGAGAGCACCCCCAAATTAGACATACTGGAGTCACACCAGATGAATCTACTCGAAACATGCACAACGGAGCTCATATCATCAGCCAGCAAGGAAACAGTAGCAATGGGCTCCTCCCCATCAGTGCCTTTTGCTAACTTGTACATGGGCACCATCGAGGACAGAGTTTTCAATATGAGACACAAATCGTTGCTACTTATTGCCGTTATGTCGATGACATATTTGTAAGAGTAAAAGACCGAGAAGAACTAATCGATCCAAAAAGCTCTCTAGAGAGAAAGTCAGGACTTTGTTTCACCCATGAGAATAGTAACAATTACAGTCTGCTGTTCCTGGATGTGTTCATAACAAACATAGAAGCATCTCTAAGTACCAGCATATATACCAAGCCTACAAACATAGGATTATGCCTGAAGGGTGGGAGTGCCCCCAAAGATATAAAGCCGTATTTTTTTTCAAAGCATATAGTCGTCCAGCCCTCACCCACGGCTCTGAAAGGAGCAAAGTGAGTAAGAAGTTTGAAAGGATAACTAAGTATTGGTAAAGAATGGCTATAAACCATGATATCAACTCATTACAAGACGCCAATTGGACCAGTGGTACAATCCTGAACCAAAACCAGAAACCACAACACCTCCACTAAAATTATATTACAAATACACCATGCACAAGAATGAGTAAAGAATAATGACAGAAATAGTCTGTAAATAAGTAAAAAGTACAACCCATACCAAAACATAAACATCATTATATACTATTGAATGAAGACCACTGATCTCCTCATTAAAAATAGCCCAAAGCAGCTGGGTGTCATTTGCTGCAGCACAATGTGGTATATATGTGCACTTGTCCCCCATGTAGGATTTAATCTTCAATCTAAGTACATAGGTTTGATGTCGACCAAGCTTATGAGGCATTTAGCCTGTCAGCTTCAGACAGGTGCCCTTAAAAATCACATGAGAGAAGCCCATAATATCACCCTAACAAGAGAAATGCTAAATATGAACATATGCATAATAGAAAAAGCCCAAAAGGAAAGGAGGCTACAAATTCTTGAAGCTCTACACATAAATGAAGAACAACCCACCATCAATACCCAAATTACAGATCTATTCACTCTATGCACCATGAATGTACGAGCAAGACCGGAACACGAAAATTCCTACAATGATGTCACCACCCAAAACACCCAACCAATTACAGTCACCTGAGTTCTAATTACCCTATCACCTGATTTATATTTGTATGCTTATTCTATTGACCTCCTCAATTTACCTCTACCCTTTTACTTTCGCCTTTCTCCTCACTTCATCTTATATGTACCTGACCTCCCAGTCTGGTACTGGGAGGTATCAGATTCAGATTCAGATTCTTTATTCAGCTAAAGGTACGTACATTACAGATGAGTTACAAACATAATGTTGGATTTAAAGAAAGAGCTAGTACATATAATACCTAAAGCCACTAGTACGCATAGCGTTTCGGGCAAATATATTAGATTTCCTTCATATCTCCTAGACAGGCTAAATATCCCAAAAGAAATCCACAGGGAAATAGCAGTTCGGTTATATAGACTACGTCTAGGTTACAGATGCAACTGTGGAAATTAGTGAACCCAGATAGAGAGAATGCATCTGCTGCCAAATAATCACAGAAAAAGCCATTACTTCACTATCTCCTGGAATGTCAAGCAACCAACGATCTCAGAAGAGCTTTAAGAGTCCCTGAATCTTGCAGTAACCACCCTGAAACCATCAACCCTGCCACTTTTCTGGTCAAAAAAGGTCTCTAGGAGGTGGACATGCTCATAAATACTGTCAAGCAGTATCCTCCCCAGCGATAGCAGCCTGACGATTTAAATGCGACCTCAACACACAGTATACATTCATTAAAAATAAAAAATCAAATCTACCACTTACGGGCTATTCATACCCGTGCCACCTCCTGGGTGGCTTAATCTTCACCAAGCAATCATATCTCCTCTCCAAACCTTTAGATCTACCCAGCAACCCGAAGCCACAAATCCACGAAGCAAACTACCAGACCCTCAGTTAAACGCCAATGGAATACTCCTCGGCAAGTCCGAATCTGTTCCGAGTCTTGAGCACCCATGATGCACCATTCTGAACACCAGGGCCTCGAACAACTGTAGAAAACAAAGCCCTACTACACAAGGCAAAAAACTATCGCATAGATCAGGGTAAAAACATTAATACACCTGCTATTTCTTCCAGGATATCTCAAGCACGAATGATGACTTCTACGTCATCAAATGCCCCAGTAGCTGGATGGCAAAGACACCACGACCCAACCCAGAGTCTCCTCACCTGACAAAAGAAAGGCAGCCAAAGGAGTATCAAGTGACCACTGTGGTAATGATTATTGACTCATTGACAGAGACCATCAGCATGATGCTTGGTAAAGCATAAACAAGCACTGCGGCAGACCAACCCTCATTCAAAGAAGGAAATGTCAACAAAGGTAAAAAAAAATCTACTGAACTTATTTCCTCCACACGTCTACAAGCCCTACCGGAAAATGTTGACGAAGTCGAAGAAGGTGACGAAAATGAATTGTTTCAGCACCCAATGGCATTCTCTACTCCAGCCAAGAAGACACAAGCTGTCGGGAAAATCAGCCCATTAGAAACCACGATGGATTCAATGGATACTCATACAGAATATCGGACAATAACATCAATCTCAATATTATACAATGGAACATTCAAGGATTTAAAAGCAAAGCTCAAACACTCATAGCAGTGCTTCTCAAGGACAACTTTGATATTATTTTACGTCAAGAAGCACTTACCAGGACTGAAAGAAGTATTAATATCCCAGGATATCAAGGTTCCCACTGCCCAGTTGCACAAGGTGGCACCAATGGCATTTCACTACTAGTAAGAAATTATATTAATGCCACTCCAATCACAGACCTGTGAACGAAGAGGACGTGAAGGACGTGATGACGTCGAAATTATGAGAATTAATCCCCATGAGAATTCAATGCTGTCCGTCTTCAATGAATAAAGGAGCCATAGAGAACACGATATGGATCTCTCTGCAATCTTTTAATAGAGGTCACCACACCTACTATCGTCTCGGATGACTTTAACGCTTATAGTGGATTGCTACTTGATTCACCAAGAACCAAAGCCAGTGAAAGACATATTGAACACTTTTTGGATGAAGTGACTGAAGTCCGTCTGCTTAACTTAACGGAACCAACCCATATTCGTGGCAGGTAGCTGGACCTCACGTTTGTCTCTACCAGTATTTATGAGTTGTACTCACCTATTCACCTAGTTGTGCTTGTGGGGGTTAAGCTCTGGCTCTTTGGTTATTGTGTTATTGGTCATTTGACTATGTACTGACTAGTGACCACTTTGCTGCAAGAACAGTTATTAATATAGCACTTCCTCCCAGACCCCCAGCTCCCGAGCCCAGATGGGACTATATCAAAGCAGATTGGACGAAATATCAGGAATCTCTTGAAATTTGGCACCGAAACTACACCCCGCCTAACAACACTGAAGAGATGGAAAAAGATTTAGTAAATACAATACATTAAGCAACAAATTACTCCATCTGCAAAAAGAAAACAATTAACCAACAACATAAAGACCATTGATGTTACAATAATAGGATAAAAAAAACTTCATAACAGACTAAATTGTGCACAAAAAAACTTCAGAAGAGACAGAACCCAAGCTAATCTGGAACTTCTTACAGCTGTCTGAGGTCAAGGGCATGAAGAAACAGAAAAAATCAGAGAAGAAAAATGGCCAAGTTATGGTGTGCCAAGTTAAATCAGCATACATTCTTGAGCGACATCCGGAGGCAGATCAACAAAGTCAAAAGAAAATTACGTCCTGTTCCGCCCCATTATGGTCATCCAGACCAAGAAGCAGAAAAACTAGCAAATCTATTTGTTTCAAGAACCAGTTCCACTAAACTTCCACAATCAACTCTGACTCACCAAAAAAGACTTCAAGCAGCAAGATGGGGAAAAAACATAGACGATGCTTTAGCCATACCTGACGAACTACACCAACCTTTCAATCTTTAAAGAATTCAGAAGAGCTACAAAGAAAACTAAAAACACAGCTCCAGGCGAGGACCAAATCACACACAACATGCTGGCCAAGCTAGGAGAAAAGAGTGAAGAAGCCTTCTTGAATCTAATCAACAGAGAATAGGTGACAAGAACTCGACCACTCTCTTGGAATAGTAAAATTATAGTTCCCATTCAAAAACGTAAAGACCCAGGAAATACAAGACCCATCTTATTAACAAGCTGTCCAAAACTGCGGAAAGAATGGCTCTTAATCGAATTGAATGGAAAGCCAATCCACAGCACCAAAATATGTTTGCTTACAGAAAAGGTGTGGGAACCACCATACCTCCCTCCTGGATCAAATCAATGACAAACCGTGAATCCTTATTTGTCAGGATCTACAAAAAGCCTTCAAGCTAATTAATGCTCTAGCTACATTGTGCTGCCTGGTGGATAATGAAATCAAAGGACACGCTCTTGCCTTTGTCAAAGGAAGTTGCTTAACAGAAAAGCTAAAGCCCCTTCCACTTCAACTGTCTCATGGAACAATTCATGAAGCTCAAGTTACCAAAGACCAAACTGTTTAACTATGCAGATGACTTTGAATGGCAAAGGCGCCAAGAACCATGCACAAAAATGCCTAGACATCATCAGGAAGGAAACGGAACGCATAGCAATGAAAATAAACAACAATACAACCCAAGCAATGGTTGTTAAAATGAGAGCTCAAGACATCAAACTCGCAATATAAGAACAAGAGATTGAGTGTGTTACCTCTTTTCAATATCTTGGAGTCATAATAGACATCCAGTTGAAATCACTAGAGAAATTGAATATCTTCGGCAACGTTCCAAAGGCCAGAAACTCAGCTTTCTGCTCCCAGACAAGTCTTAGAGATGGTGCAACTCTGCCAGTACTCAAAATGTACTTCGTTGAAGAAGTTAGGTCACTCACTGACTATGCTACTCCTGCTCTTAGCGAAAACCAATGGGAGAAACTCAAATTGAGCCCTCAGAACAATGCTGAGTGCACTTATATGGATGCGTAGAAAGAATCTAAGAATGGAAACCAACTTACCAGCCTTAGAAAACAGGATCGAAACAAGAAATAGCCACCATAACAACAAAACTTGTTGGAACCATCACCATACTGTCAATCAAAGATAGCATACACAGATCGAATCACAGATATCTTCAATATAGAACAAGTGCATGGAAAGATAATCTGGTTACGATTCAAGAGAAAGTGGACTTGAAACAAACCATTAGAAACAATTGAGAATTTAGACCATATCAACACTTCGGCAGCCTCCTCCATGGGAAGAATCAAGTTTAAAGATAATCATTGAAAGACTATCAGGTAAAAAATCAGCTTGTGACTCTCAGAGGATCAAAGCAATCATAGAACAACAAATGGAAAGCAACTCAAGACCGACAACCACTGATATCTTCACAGATGGATCAGTTGATCAGGAAAGAGATACTGGTGGGGGGCAGCAGTTTACATTAACTAATATGAAGCTTACTGGAGCATGCAATTAAGAATAACTTACATGATGTCATCATTTATTCAGATTCTAAATCTTCGTTCCAGGCTTTGTTATCCAGCCAGCACAGAGATAATATACAAGTCATCATAGAAATCCTACATATAGGAAACGAAGCACACAATCTATGGGTGTCAGTCACTCTAAATTGAATACCAAGTCACAGTGGTATAAATGGTAATGAAAAGACAGACTCACTAGCAAAAACTGCCACTACTCTACCTGTTGTACAGGTTAATATACCTCCATGTTTTTCACAGATTAGGGACCTGAAAATACAATTGATAACTTATTATAAAACAAAAAAAAAACGGCCAATCTACTCATGAAAAACTCCCCAGACACCTTGTTACTGTGATATTTGGGTCAAAGTTTTAAATCGAGGTGGGGTTGCCTCCTGTTCTCACCGTTTCTTTTCCTCTTCTGTTTTAGCACACTGGTTTTAGTCTTGTTTTAATAACATTACCTTGGTGGCGGATATAGATGCAAAGTGTTCACTAATGCGTCCAATTCTTCAACTACTTTTCTAACTATTATTGTCACTGTGGATTCTGCATCTAATGCAGCTGTTCTTGTTGGTTGAATTTTAAGTTTGATTAACGGGACTTTAGTTGCTTCACATTCAAGTAATTAGTGTAATAATTATTACAGAGACAGATGAATGTCTCTACATCTGTTTTTCATGCGTAGATTCGCCGTTTTTTTTGGTTTTGGTTTTTGGTCTTTTGTAGCGCTGATCAATTTGTCCCCCAATTCCTTCAGGAATATATATATATATATATGTATATATATATATGTCGTACCTAATAGCCAGAACGCACTTCTCAGCCTACTATTCAAGGCCCGATTTGCCTAATAAGCCAAGTTTTCATGAATTAATGTTTTTTCGTCTACCTAACCTACCTAACCTAACCTAACCTAGCTTTTTTTGGCTACCTAACCTAACCTTACCTATAAATATAGGTTAGGTTAGGTTAGGTAGGGTTGGTTAGGTTCGGTCATATATCTATGTTAATTTTAACTCCAATAAAAAAAAAATTGACCTCATACATAGAGAAAAGGGTTGCTTTATCATTCCATAAGAAAAAAATTATAGTAAATATATTAATTCAGGAAAACTTGGCTTATTAGGCAAATCGGGGCCTTGAATAGTAGGCTGAGAAGTGAGTTCTGGCTACTAGGTACGACATATATATATATATATATATATATATATGTCGTACCTAATAGCCAGAACGCACTTCTCAGCCTACTATTCAAGGCCCGATTTGCCTAATAAGCCAAGTTTTCATGAATTAATGTTTTTTCGTCTACCTAACCTACCTAACCTAACCTAACCTAGCTTTTTTTGGCTACCTAACCTAACCTTACCTATAAATATAGGTTAGGTTAGGTTAGGTAGGGTTGGTTAGGTTCGGTCATATATCTACGTTAATTTTAACTCCAATAAAAAAAAATTGACCTCATACATAATGAAATGGGTAGCTTTATCATTTCATTAGAAAAAAAATTACAGAAAATATACTAATGCAGGAAAACTTGGCTTATTAGGCAAATCGGGCCTTGCATAGTAGGCTGAGAAAGTGCGTTCTGGCTACTAGGTACGACATATATATATATATATATATATATATATCGTAATAGTAGCCAGAACACACTTCTCAGCCTACTATGCAAGGCCCGATTTGCCTAATAAGCCAAGTTTTCATGAATTAATTGTTTTTCGACTACCTAACCTACCTAACCTAACCTAACCTAACTTTTTCGGGCTACCTAACTTAACCTAACCTATAAAGATAGATTAGGTTAGGTTAGGTAGGGTTGGTTAGGTTCGGTCATATATCTACGTTAATTTTAACTCCAATAGAAAAAAATTTACCTCATACATAATGAAATGGGTAGCTTTATCATTTCATAAGAAAAAAATTAGAGAAAAATACATTAATTCAGGAAAACTTGGCTTATTAGGCAAATCGGGCCATGAATAGTAGGCCAAAAAGTGCGTTCTGGCTACTAGGTACGACATATATATATATATATATATATATATATGTGTGTGTGTGTTTACTAGTTGTGTTTTTACGGGGGTTGAGCATTGCTCTTTCGGCCCGCCTCTCAACTGTCAATCAACTGTTTACTAACTACTTTTTTTTTTTCCCCCACACCACACACACACACCCCAGGAAGCAGCCCGTGACAGCTGACTAACTCCCAGGTACCTATTTACTGCTAGGTAACAGGGGCATTCAGGGTGAAAGAAACTTTGCCCATTTGTTTCTGCCTCGTGCGGGAATCGAACCCGCGCCACAGAATTACGAATCCTGCACGCTATCCACCAGGCTACGAGGGTGTGTGTGTGTGTGTGTGTGTGTGTGGTGTGTGTGTGTGTGTGTGGTGTGTGTGTGTGTGTGTATTTGGGCAGCAGCCGTTCATTTAAGCATATTTGGTTAAATATGGTGGCATTGCTAGCGTTGTTGATCTCATAAGTTTTCTATTCTCCTAACTATTTTATTTCTCTCGGAATTATGAAAAACAGTCAATTTACCGAAATTCATGGTAAAGAAACTGATCATTAATGAATGTATATTTTATACACCGGTTCGTTCCATTCTGGAACATTTTCAGGTAAGAAATACAAGGTGAAAATTTATCCTAAAGACACATGTGAAAGAGGTGAAGTTGTATGAGGTGGTTAAGGTGAAGCAATCACACATAGGTGTTGAAATAGGGACACAATGGGGAAGGATACCAATCAAACACTGGAGAGTAGATGTCAATCAAGCGAGGTAGAAATGCAGATATCTTGTGTTGTGGTGAGGTCTGGATTTTAGCGTAGATAAAGTATCGAAGTTGTTACTCTGTAAATTTAGGGTGTGTCTTTTTTATGAGTATAGCTCCAGTATTTACAGTCTTCCCTGGTCAGTGGTGCGTGCCACCACTGTTGTATTTTCTACAGTCCTGGCAAATCCTGTTGTATAAATACATCAGTCCTGGCATCCACCTCTTATAACTTCAATTATGCTAATTCTCAGCTTTGTCTGAAATAACTATTTATTTATTTTACTACTCTTTTTTTTCAACCAGTAATTTAACTCTGAGTAGTTTCGTGTAGAAAATCTTGGAAATATCACATCGGTTGGCCAAAACGTTTTAGAGTCCAAAAGAAACGGAAAAGTTCCAATGATGTTAATGACCCTATCATTGCCCTTACAGGCTATTGAGCGTCTGGGGAGTACTGACCTGTTCACTGACGGTGCTGATCTCTCAGTGTATGATCCTTCAAGGAGAGTAAAGGTGGGCAAGACGATCCATAAGGCGGTGGTGGAGGTGAACGAGGAGGGCGCCGAGGCCGCCGCCGCAACAGCTCTGATCGGAGCTATTATCCTATCCTTCGGTCTTCCTCCCGTTCCCCGAGAGTTCACCTGTGACCGACCCTTCATCTTCCTCATCCGTGACAACCATACAAACAACATTCTCTTCTTAGGCGTCTACAGAAAGCCATAAAATACATTCTACCCCTTTTGAAGAATATCAATGTTGCAAATTTCAAAAAAACTTATACAAAGAAAACAATCAGTGCTGCAAATTTCAGAAAACAAATACAAAGAAAAAAAATTACCTCCTGCTTCTAAAGAAAAAACAACAACACTCCGATTACTTCCAAAAAAGTATTATTGTAAATCACTGTAGGAAAAGAAGCGCACATTAAACACTCAACACATAAACTAACAGCAGATGTGGCGGACGTCAGTGTGAGAGGAATTTGGTGCTGATGTGAACACAGAGCTGAGAACAGTGTTCTTCAGTTACTGTGTTTCGCTCGCTTCTTGGTTAATACATTCATTACAAAATCAATTGATTTCTTTTCTTTATTTCTTTGTATTCAATATTTCATGAAATTTCCTGTTATTTATGACACCAAAACCAGAAGTTAGGAATTTAAGGCACACAATTTATGTGAATTTGTTTTGGCCTAATGAACCTTCCTGATGAACAATCATAGTGCCTAAACTTGTAAACACTGTTAACACAGGGAGATATATACCAAGAGGTATACCACGTTTCTAATTGTATATACACTCAGAGTATACTATAATGTTCAGGACAAAGGTATATATGTTGGCTGGTTAGTAAACATTTCTAGTTGTCTCAATAACCGTCCAGAGGTTGATGATCGGGATAACAAACAAGGCTTAAGTTAGAAACATTTATTGAAGACTGTAAAACTTAATTATTGGTGGTTCTCCTTTTATTAATAGTCATCGGTGGTGTCCAAAATAGGTATAAATGATCAGTGGTTGTAAACACAAGTGTTTAGCTTCATCCTAACATCGATAATGTCAACAAATTATTTCCCAATCATTTGGTAAAGCAAAGTGAGAGAGAAAGAGAGAGAGAGAGAGAGAGAGAGAGAGAGAGAGAGAGAGAGAGAGAGAGAGAGAGAGAGAGAGAGAGAGAGAGAGAGAGAGAGAGAGAGAGAGTGAGAGATAGAGAGCGAGAGAGAGAGAGAGAGAGTGAGAAGATAGAGAGCGAGAGAGAGAGAGAGAGAGAGAGAGAGAGAGAGAGAGAGAGAGAGTGAGAGAGAGAGAGAGAGAGAGAGAGAGAGAGAGAGAGAGAGAGAGAGAGAGAGAGAGAGAGAGAGAGAGAGAGAGAGAGAGAGAGAGAGAGAGAGAGAGATAGAGAGCGAGAGAGAGAGAGAGAGAGAGAGAGAGAGAGAGAGAGAGAGAGAGAGAGAGAGAGAGAGAGAGAGAGAGAGAGAGAGAGAGAGCGAGAGAGAGAGAGAGAGAGAGAGATAGAGAGAGAGAGAGAGAGAGAGAGAGAGAGAGAGAGAGAGAGAGAGAGAGAGAGAGAGAGAGAGAGAGAGAGCGAGATAGAGAGCGAGAGAGAGAGAGAGAGAGAGAGAGAGAGAGAGAGAGAGAGAGAGAGAGAGAGAGAGAGAGAGAGAGCGAGAGAGAGAGAGAGAGAGAGAGAGAGAGAGAGAGAGAGAGAGAGAGAGAGAGAGAGAGAGAGAGAGAGAGAGAGAGAGAGAGAGACAGAGAGAGAGAGAGACAGAGAGAGAGAGAGAGAGAGAGAGAGAGAGAGAGAGAGAGAGAGAGAGAGAGAGAGAGAGAGAGAGAGAGAGAGAGAGATATGGTTTGGAGAGTACTCCCCACCATCCCCCACTCCACTGTCTCCTCATCCTCCTAACAATTCCTCACTCCAACATCCCCTCGTTCTCCCCACCATCTCTCACTCCCTGTCCCCTCGTCCTCCCTAACATTCCTCTCTCTCCCATCCCCTCGTCTTCCCCAACATCCCCCACTCCAATGTCCCCTCGTCCTCCCCACCATTACCCACTCCCTCATCCGATGCATTCGCAAATGATCTGATGTTCCCATAAAAAAACTTGGGAACATCAAATGACCTGATGTTCCCATAAAAAAACTGGGAACATCAAATGATCTGATGTTTCCATCAGAAAATTGGGAACATCAAATGATTTAACGTTCCCATCACTGAAATATAAGAAAAACAGTTAAAAAACGAAATGAAAACAATGAAAAAATAAAAAAAAATAAACTATACTCACAAAATGAAAGGTATGGTAAACAACACAGCTCAATTCCAACGCAGCATCACACAAAATAATTAAATCAAAATGAAAATAATCGAAATCGAGGAAAATTCAATTTATCAATGCAATCAGAAACATTGTTATGGAATCTTAATATATTTAGTATAGAATATGATGCTCTTACGTGCAACAGATGGCGCTGTTTCTTAATAAGAAGAAGGTTTTTACCTGTTACAGGTGTGGCATCTATACTTATATTTACAAAATGAACGGTATGGTAAACAACTCAGCTCAATTCCAATGCAATGTCACAAAATAATGATATCATAATGAAAATCATTCGACATCTATGAAAATTCAATTTCGAATGGAACGTTGTGTCAAAATTTCCAACCAATTGATGAAGAACTTTTGGAGATTATAACGTGTGTTGCTCTTTCGTCCCACAGATTGCGCCGTTTTTTGTTAAATCATGTTTTTTTTCCTGTCACAGGCGAGGCATGTATATAGTAGGTATATAAAAACACATGCCTATTCGAATGCAATGTTATGTCAAAATTTCAAAGCAATTGGTAAAGAGGTTTCGAAGATTTCCCTCACATGAAAAAAACAGTTTTTTACGAAAGCATATTTTTTCCCCTGTCATAGACATGACATCTATATAGTATATATATAAAAACCGCTCGGATGCCAATGGAACGTTGTGTGAAATGTCAAATTCTAAAGGTTAGGAGGGTGAAGAACTGTCGGAGATTAGCGTAATATATATATATATATATATATATATATATATATATATATATATATATATATATATATATATATATATATATATATATAATATATATATATATATATATATATATATATAATATATATATATATATATATATATATATAATATATATATATATATATATATATATATATATATATATATATATATATATATATATATATATATATATATATATATATATATATATATATATATATGTCGTACCTAGTAGCCAGAACTCACTTCTCAGCCTACTATGCATGGCCCGATTTGCCTAATAAGCCTAGTTTTCATGAATTAATGTTTTTTCGACAACCTAACCTACCTAACCTAACCTAACCTAACGTTTTCGGCTACCTAACCTAACCTAACCTATAAAGATAGGTTAGGTTAGGTTAGGTAGGGTTGGTTAGGTTCGGTCATATATCTACGTTAATTTTAACTCCAATAAAAAAATTGACCTCATACATAATGAAATGGGTAGCTTTATCATTTCATAAGAAAAAAAATTAGAGAAAATATATTAATTCAGTAAAACTTGCTTATTAGGCAAATCGGGCCTCGCATAGTAGGCTGAGAAGTGAGTTCTGGCTACTAGGTACGACATATATATATATATATATATATATATATATATATATATATATATATATATATATATATATATATATATATATATATATATATATATATATATATATATATACTATATATATATATATATATATATATATAATATATATATATATATATATATATATATATATATATAACCTATAAAGGTAGGTTAGGTTAGGTTAGGAAGGGTTGGTTAGGTTTGGTCATATATCCACGTTAATTTTAACTCCAATAATAAAAAATTGACATCATACATAATGAAATGGGTAGCTTTATCATTTCATAAGAACAACGTACAGTATGAGACGAGAAATGTTGCACAGAATGTGGAAGAAGTAGAAAAATTAATTTCAGCACTTGATTTGCAACATGTTACACAGGCGGATAGGAAGGCACTGAGAGGAGTTTTGCGAAAATTCCCGAAATTATTTGCGACAGAGGATGACCAGATTGGTCTCCTTGATAAGAATTGAGCACACCATTCCAACTGGTGATCATTTGCCTGTGTACACGAGACAGTAGAGGTTGCCAGAACAGGCAAAGAACGTTATCAGGGAGGAGTGCCAGAAAATGTTGAGACAGGGCGTGATAGAGCCTAGTACGTCCCTGTGGCTCTCTCCTGTTGTGCTAGTTCGGAAACCCGACGGTAGTTATCGTTTCTGTGTTGACTACCGGAAGGTGAACGAAATAACTAAGGGTGATGTGTATCCATTGCCCCGAATACAGGAGATAATAGATCAATTTGGTGCTGCTAAGTATTTCTCAACTCTTGACGCGAAATCGGCGTATTGGGTGATTCCGGTGGCAGAACAGGATAGGGAAAAAACAGCATTCTCGGATGGTAGGCACACTTATCAATTCCGTAGGATGCCATTTGGTTTAAAGACAGCGCCTTCGTCGTTTCAGAGGGCCATCAACTTCATCCTTAGTCCGGTCCTGGGTAGGCATTCTTTAGCGTACCTGGATGATGTTGTGATATATTCCAGGACGTTTGAGGAACACCTACGGGACTTGACTGAGACTTTGACGTTGTTAGATCAGGCAGGTTTCAAGCTTAACGTTCAGAAGTGCACCCTGGCGGCTCAGAAATTCAAATTTCTGGGGTTCCAGGTGTGCCCAGACGGTATCCGACCTGACCCAGATTCTTGCCGCGCCATTGCTGACATGCCTACTCCAAGGACAGCAAGGGACGTGCGTAGGTTTTTGGGGGCGGCCGGATATTTTCGTCGTCATATTGAAGGTTTCGCTGGCATTTCAGCACCCCTGACTGATCTGACAAAGAAAAATGCGAAGTTTGTGTGGAAATCTGAACATGACGAGGCCTATCGCAAACTGAAAGACCAACTAATCACGACACCGGTATTGGCTATCCCTGATTTTGAGAAAGAGTTGGAAGTGCACTCTGACGCCAGCGGTATAGCTATTGCGGGTGCTTAATTCAGCGAGATGCGGATAATTTACCCCATCCGGTAGCCTATTTCAGTAGAAAGGTCAAAGGTCCTGAAGTTCGCTATTCAGCTACGGATCGGGAGGCACTGGCAGTAGTAGAATCAGTTAGGTATTTCGAACCTTACCTATTTCAGCGGCACTTTGTAATTTACACAGACCATCGAGCATTAACACACATATTTAAAAAAGCGAACAAAATGCCCACGAATGTCACGCTGGTCTCACGAACTTTCAGCCCACTCAATCCAGATTTTGTACAAGCCTTGTCCAGCACATGTTGTGCCAGATACGCTAAGTAGAAATATAGCGGCAGTTTAAGTTAATGATAATATTGAAACCATTCCATCAGATAAAATGAGAGAATACCAGATGAGCGAGCCTAGATGGAAAGAACTTATTGAGTATTTAGAAGGAGGAAAATACCCGAAACAGAAAAAGAATTACCTATTTATGATTTTGAGATGAAACAGGGCGTCCTGTATTATGTTAATAGCCAGAATGATAGGGCAGTATTTCAACTAGTTATTCCGGACGTGTTGCGGTCATCAGCGTTAAAGCTTGCGCATGCTTCTAAAATTGCAGGGCATCGGGGGTCTTTAAAACCCACTTAAAGGCAAAGTCTCTTTTATCCCCAGGGTTACTTTCTGAACTATTCAATTTCGTGAAGGTCGTGCCCTCGTTGCCAGAGGAGGAAAGGCACCCTTAAGGTACAAGCCCCACTTCAGGAATTTCCTGAAATTCGTGAACCTCTAGATCGTGTGGGGGCCGATTTGATTGATTTACACCACAGTCATTCAGGAAATAGATATGTGTTGGTGCTAGTTGACCATCTGTCTAGATACACTACACTAGTTGCATTACCTCAGAAGGATTCTCGTACGGTTGCAGATGTGTTCTTGCGTAGGTTCGTTACTGTATTCGGACCTCCTAAAGTTTTAGTCTCTGACCGGGGTCAAGAATTCAATGGGAAATATATTTAGAGAAGTGTGTAAGATTTTAGAGACAACTTCGGCTTTTACAACAGCCTACCACCTACAAGCAAACGGAATGACGGAACGGACTAATCGTTCAGGTCAAGGATATGCTGCAATCCTTGCTGAACATGATGCAAAACACCTGGGATGAACACCTACCTATGTTCAGTTCGCCTTGAATACTGCCATCCACCAATCAATTAACACCCAACCACTTCATTTGTTTACTGGTAATTCATGCAATTTCCCTCAGGTCTGCTTAACAGACATAATGTTGCATACGGGGAGGACTATCCTTCAGAGGTCCTTGGGAAAATGAGAAATGCATGGAATATTGCAGCTGAAGCGTCCAAGAAGGCACGGACTCGGTATGCTCATTTTTATGACAAGAAAGTGCGCCCTCTTGAGTTGACGGAAGGAAGCCTCGTATTGAGAGTGAATGAGGCTGTGCCCGCCAATCAGAGCAGGAAACTAGCTCCGAGGTGGCGAGGACCCTATAGAGTAATTAAAAAGGGCGGGGCCGGTTAATCTTGTTATAAAAGGAGTATTCGAGGACCAGGTGGAAAGGACAATTCATGTAAATAAATTTAAACATTATCATGCTAGAGAGGAATTAGAACTGCCTTCAGCGGGTCTAGTTCCTGACACAGCAGTGCTGACTCATGGCTTCACCGACGAGTCAGAGGATGAGGATGACCCTCTGTCATCGCTCATCAGTAGTCAGGTGCAGTCTCCTCACCCTATGGTAACGAGATCTCGCGCTATACAGTAAAGTAACTTCCTTGGTTAGTATAATTTAGTATTCATTAGATTTTCCTGTAGAAGCAATGAGATGAACTCTATTACTATACTTAACTCAGGTAGCAGCTTTTACCGTGCTCTGGGGTTCCACCTCCACCAAACCCAGAGTATATCTATGCTTCCGCTGTGTTGTGTCTGTCTGTTCCCAGGTCTGATTGGTACACCGACCCAGTTGTTCCAGCCACACGTGAACCCTTGTCTGTAAAGACCGAGGGGGGAGGCACGTTACACAAAGCCCTCCCCAACCACCAGACCCAGTAACCCATACATCAGTTAACTTTGGGGATGAGTGACTGTCCAAGAGTCACCCGGCCGACGCCTCACGTCACTAACGAGGTTGTCAGGGCCAGCGAGCTGTCCACATTATAGCAGTCACCGGAGGTGCCATACAACGCCGGGGTAGCTGTCTCGAGATCACCACTACCCACACTGCTGCGTCATCAAGACTGCAGCCATTCCAGCAGTGTTGGAGGAGAGGTCAAGAAATGGAAAGCACGTAGCAGTACTCAAGAGTTTTGCCGGAAGATTAATGATTACGTCATCTGAAGTAACAAGAAAGCGGAAGAAAGGCGGTCACAGGTGGAAGGTACGGTTTCCCTACAGAGTACCGGGAACTCGCCAATAGAAGGTCGCAAAATTGCCTCCTTTGGCATAAAGTCGGCGGTACGAGGGTATACACAGTTGGTGTTATACGGCCTAGTAACCTGGTGACATCAAGAAACGCCGGAGATGTCGTGAGCAATGATGGAAGACGAGATTCACCTGTTCTGCAAACAAGCAACCCGCCTCTACGACCTTCTGACACCACTCCTGCTACGAGACACTGTTGGTACATCCAGGTCCTGCTCTGCTGTGGTCATCTGCGACGTCAAGTTTAACATCAAGACTGCCGTGTGAACTGTGATTGATATGAAGGCGTGTGGACTGTCGAGAGCAAGATTAATGGCCGAAGTAACAGTATTCTACAGCTGTCACTTGGCACTCCGCTCTAATACACTCTGTCGTCATTCAAGAGTACCGAATGGGAGTACAAGAGAACAAGGTATCGATGTCTATGCATGGGAGAAGCAAGATCGACAACGTCATCATCAGCGACTACATTCAACGTCCATCAGCATCGATTTTTTACTCAATATAAACAGTTGTACAAAAGACAAAGTTGGCTCATACGCACACGCTCACACACATGTGAGCGTGTGCGTATGAGTGTGAGCGTGTGGCATGTACTCACCTATTTGTGCTTGCAGGATCGAGCATTGACTCTAGATCCCGCCTTTCCAGCCATCGGTTGTTTACAGCAATGACTCCTGTCCCATTTCCCTATCATACCTAATCTTAAAAGTATGAATAGAGTTTGCTTCCACAACCTGTTTCCCCAAGTGCATTTCATTTTCCACTACTCTCACGCTAAAAGAAAACTTCCTAACATCTCTGTGACTCATCTGAGTTTCCAGTTTCCACCCATGTCCCCTCGTTCTGTTATTATTCCGTGTGAACATTCATCTATTTCCACTATGTCCAATTCCCCTGAGTATTTTTATATGTTCCTATCATATCTCCTCTTTCCCTTCTTTTCTATAGTGTCGTAAGGTTCAGTTCCTTCAGACGCTCATCATATCCCATCCCTCGTAACTCTGGGACAAGCCTCGTCGCAAACCTCTGAACCTTCTCCATTTTCCTTATGTGTGGGGGTTCTATGATAGCGCGGCATACTCTAAGACTGGTCTCACATAGGCAGTGTAAAGCGCCCTAAAAGCCTCCTCACTTAGGTTTCTGAATGAAATTCTAATTTTCGCCAGTGTAGAGTACGCTGCTGTCGTTATCTATGTGCTGCTATGTGTACTCACCTATTGTAACTCACCTATTTGTGCTTGCAGGGGTTGAGCTTTGGCTCTTTGGTCCCGCCTCTCAACTGTCAATCAACTGGCATCAGCTGGGTGTGGATGCAGCAGCTGGGCAGCTGGGTTGTGGAGGCAGCAGCTGGGTGTGGAGGCAGCAGCTGGGTGTGGAGGCAGCAACTAGGTGTGGAGGCAGCAACCTGTGTGGGAGGCAGCAGCTGGGTGTGGAGGCAGCAACTAGGTGTGGAGGCAGCAACTGTGTGTGGAGGCAGCAGCTGGGTGTGGAGGCAGCAACTGTGTGTGGAGGCAGCAGCTGGGTGTGGAGGCAGCAACTAGGTGTGGAGGCAGCAGCTGGGAGTGGAGCCAGCAACTGTTGTGTGGAGGCAGCAACTGTGTGTGGAGGCAGCAGCTGGGTGTGGAGACTTCAGCTGAGTGTGGAGACTTCAGCTGAGTGTGGAGACTTCAGCTGAGTGTGGAGACTTCAGCTGAGTGTGGAGACTTCAGCTGAGTGTGGAGACTTCAGCTGAGTGTGGAGACTTCAGCTGGGTGTGGAGGCAGCAGCTGGGCAGCTGGGTGTGGAGGCAGCAGCTGGGCCGCTGGGTGTGGAGGCAGCAGCTGGGCAGCTGGGTGTGGAGGCAGCAGCTGGGCCGCTGGGTGTGGAGGCAGCAGCTGGGCCGCTGGGTGTGGAGGCAGCAGCTGGGCAGCTGGGTGTTAGGCAGCAGCTGGGCAGCTGGGTGTGGAGGCAGCAGCTGGGCAGCTGGGTGTGGAGGCAGCAGCTGGGCCGCTGGGTGTGGAGGCAGCAGCTGGGCAGCTGGGTGTGGAGGCAGCAGCTGGGCCGCTGGGTGTGGAGGCAGCAGCTGGGCCGCTGGGTGTGGAGGCAGCAGTTGGGCCGCTGGGTGTGGAGGCAGCAGCTGGGCAGCTGGGTGTGGAGGCAGCAGCTGGGCCGCTGGGTGTGGAGGCAGCAGCTGGGCAGCTGGGTGTGGAGGCAGCAGCTGGGCCGCTGGGTGTGGAGGCAGCAGCTGGGCAGCTGGGTGTGGAGGCAGCAGCTGGGCCGCTGGGTGTGGAGGAAGCAGCTGGGCAGCTGGGTTGGAGGCAGGCAGCTGGGCCGCTGGGTGTGGAGGCAGCAGCTGGGCAGCTGGGTGTGGAGGCAGCAGCTGGGGCCGCTGGGTGTGGAGGCAGCAGCTGGGCAGCTGGGTGTGGAGGGCAGCAGCTGGGCCGCTGGGTGTGGAGGCAGCAGCTGGGCAGCTGGGTGTGGAGGCAGCAGCTGGGCCGCTGGGTGTGGAGGCAGCAGCTGGGCAGCTGGGTGTGGAGGCGAGCAGCTGGGCCGCTGGGTGTGGAGGCAGCAGCTGGGGCAGCTGGGTGTGGAGGCAGCAGCTGGGGCAGCTGGGTGTGGAGGGCAGCAGCTGGGGCCGCTGGGTGTGGAGGCAGCAGCTGGGCAGCTGGGGTGTGGAGGCAGCAGCTGGGCCGCTGGGTGTGGAGGCAGCAGCTGGGCAGCTGGGTGTGGAGGCAGCAGGCTGGGCAGCTGGGTGTGGAGGCATTCCCTGTGTGGGAGTTTTGTCGCTTAAGACCGTCTCCCATTGAATGGTTGCAAGGTCTACATTTATTTTTTCCCAGTCAATCCTCTTATTGTTGAAATTGAATTGATTGAATATTCCTTCTCGCTTGTTGGGTCTTTTACAAACCTACTACCGTTATTTATGCTAGTGCACACTTCAATGAGCTTATGGTCTGAAGTATGAAGTAATCTGAGATTGTGATGTCTCTGATTAGGTTTCATCATTGTGTTGTGAATAACAAGTCTAGTGTTTTTTCGTTCCTAGTTGGTTCTGTAATCTGTTGATTGAGCGAGAATTTGTCACAGAATCTCAAAAGTTCTCTGACCTGTGGTTGGTTATTTCCCGGGTCATTCCCTGCTATGATATTTGTGTTTGCTATTCTCCATCTTAGACTCGATAAATTGAAATCTCCAAGGAAGATAATATCTGGAGCTGAGTTTGCTAGGTTGTCAAGTATGTTTCACTATTTTGTGCATCTGCTCTGTGAATTCCTCAACCGTTGTATCTGGCGGTTTATATATTAGAATAATAATTAGGTTTAGTTTCTCTACCTTAATTCCAAGTACCTCTACCACCTCATTAGTTGAGTTTAGTAGTTCTGTGCATACCAGGTCTTCTTTAATATAACTGACCTACTCCTCCATTTGACCTAGTTTTTCTATCACATCTATATAAATTATAATTGTGGAATCCAGATTTCACCATCCATGTAATCTTTTGTATGGGTTTCCGTGAATGCCCCAAATATTGAGTTGGACTCTAATAGGAGGCCATTTATGACTTAACTTTATGTCTTGACTTTGCTTTAAACCTTTAAAGCCTAATTCCATTACGTTACATTTTGCTCGGGTTGAACTTTAGTAGCCATTTGTCGGACCTCTCATGCAGTCCGTCTTGGTCATCTTGTAGTCTCATACTGTCTTTCCTCCGTCTTAATCCGCCTCATAAATTTTACATCATCAGCAAACAATGAGAGGAATGATTCTATACCATCTGGAAGATCATTTACATATTAAGAAATAGTATGGGTCCAAGGACTAAAACCCTACGGGACTCCACTGGTGACGTCTCGCCAAATCTGAGACCTCACCCCGCATAGTGACTCGCTGCTTTCTGTTGCTTAGGTATTCCCTTATCCAATGGAGTACCTTCCCTTTCACTTCTGCCTGCATCTCCAGCTTTCGCAATAGTCTCTGGTGTGGCACTGTGTCAAAGGCTTTCTGGCAATCCAAAAATATAAAGACTGCCTACCCCTCTCTTTCATGTCTGATTTTTGTTGCCTGATCGTAAAAGTCAATTAACCCTGTGAGGCCTGACTTGCAATCCCTGAAACCATGTTGGTGTTGTGACACAAAGTTCCTTCGCTCCAGATGTTCGACTAGCTTTTTACGCACAATTTTCTCCATTAGCTTGCATGGTATGCAAGTTAGGGACACTGGCCTGTAGTTCAGTGCCTCCTGTCTATCCCCCTTCTTGTATATCGGGACTACGTTTGCCGCCTTCCAAATTTCTGGTGGTTCTCCTGTTACCAGTTATTTGTTATACACTATGGAGAGTGGCAGGCTCAGTGCTTCTGTTCCTTCCTTTAGAATCCAGGGTGATATTCCACCCAGGCCTATAGCCTTAGTCACATCCAACTCTAGCAGGAGCTTCCTTACATCTCCACTGGTAATCTCAAAGTCATCTAGTGGTGCATGGTTATTTATTCCATCTCTTATCTCTGGAACTGCTCCTTGCTCTAGTGTGAAGTCTTCCTGGAATTTCATATTGAGTTCCTTACACACTTCTTTGTCGTTTGTAGTGAATCTGTCTGCCCCCTACCCTCAGTTTCATTACCTATTTGTGCTTTCAGGATCGAGCATTGACTCATGGATCCCGACTTTCTAGCCAATGGTTGTTTACAGCAATGACTCCTGTCCCATTTCCCTATCAAATCTAGTTTTAAAATTATGAATAGAGTTTACTTCCATAGCCTGCTCCTTAAGTGCATTCCATTTTTCCACTACTCTCACGCAAAAAGAATGCTTCCAAACATCTCTGTGACTCATCTGAGTTTCCAGCTTCCACCCATGTCACCTCGTTCTGTTATTATTACGTGTGAACCTTTCATCTATTTCCACTTTGTCAATTCTCCAAAGTATTTTTTTCGTTCCTATCATATCCCCCCCCCCTCCTCTTCCTTCTTTTTACTAGTGTCGTAAGATTCAGTTCCTTCAGGCGCTCTTCATATCTCATCCCTCGTAACTCTGGGACAAGCCTCGTCGCAAACTTCTGAACCTTTTCCAGTTTCCTTGTACTCACCTTGTTGTACTCACCTAGTTGTGCTTGTGCGGGTTGAGCTCTGGCTCTTTGGTCCTGCTTCTCAACCGTCAATCAACAGGTGTACAGGTTCCTGAGCCTATGGGCTCTATCATATCTACACTTGAAACTGTGTATGGAGTCAGCCTCCACCACATTACTTCCTAATGCATTCCATTTGTCAACCACTCTGACACTAAAAAAGTTCTTTCTAATATCTCTGTAGCTCATTTGGGCACTCAGTTTCCACCTGTGTCCCCTAGTGCGTGTGCCCCTTGTGTTAAATAGCCTGTCTTTATCAACCCTGTCGATTCCCTTAAGAATCTTGAATGTGGTGATCATGTCCCCCCTAATTCTTCTGTCTTCCAACGAAGTGAGGTTTAAATCCCATAATCTCTCCTCGTAGCTCATACCTCTCAGCTCGGGTACTAGTCTGATGGCAAACCTTTGAACCTTTTCCAGTTTAGTCTTATGCTTGACTAGATATGGACTCCATGCTGGAGCCGCATACGCCAGGATTGGTCTGACATATGTGGTATATAATGTTCTGAACGATTCCTTACACAAGTTTCTAAAGGCCGTTCTTATGCTAGCCAACCTGGCATATGCTGCTGATGTTATCCTCTTATATGAGCTTCAAGGGACAGGTCTGGCGTGATATCAGTCCCCAGGTCTTTTTCTCTCTTCACTCTTGGAAGAGTTAGAGAGAGAGAAAGACCTTCTTGTGTGTTTCTTGAGGTGCGGACTCCATGACGGCACGACATACTCTAAGACTGGTCTCACGTAGGCAGTGTAAAGCGCCCTAAAAGCCTCCTCACTTAGGTTTCTGAATGACTTTCTAACTTTCGCCAGTGTAGCGTACGCTGCTGTCGTTATCCTATTTATATGTGTCTCAGGAGTTAGATTAGGTGTTACGTCCACTCCCAGGTCTCTTTCTCGAATCTTTATAGGTAGGCAGTTCCCCTTCATTGTGTACTGTCCTTTTGGTCTCCTATCACCTGATCCCATTTCCATAACTTTACATTCACTCGTGTTGAACTCCAGTAGCCATTTCCTCTGACCATCTCTGCACCCTGTTCATGTCCTCTTGGAGGATCCTACAATCCTCATATGTCACAACTCTTCTCATCAATTTTGCGTCATCTGCGAACATGTAGGATTCCACTCCTTTAAACATATCATTTACGTAAATTAGAAATAGGATTTGTCCCAGCGCTGATCCTTGAGGTACTCCACTCGTTACTGTTCGCCAGTCCGACTTTTCACCCCCTTACCATTACTCTCTGACTCCTTTCTGTTAGATAGTTCCTTACCCATGCTAGAGCCTTTCCGCTTACTCCTGCCTGCCTGTCAAGTTTGAGTAGCAGTCTCATGGGCGGTACTATGTCAAAGGCCTTTTGGCAGTCTAGAAATATGCAGTCTGCCCAGCCTTCTCTGTGCTGCCTTATCCTTGTTATTTTATCATAGAATTCCAAAAGGTTCGTTAGGTATGATTTCCTTGTTCAGAAACCCATCTTGGTTTTTGCAAATCTAATTACCTCCTGGTTTGCAACAAGTCTTAGCCTAATTATTCTTTCAAATATTTTGCAGGGGATACTTGTCAGTGATACGGGTCTGTAGTTAAGTGCCTCCTCCCTATCTCCTTGCTTGAAAATCGGCACTACATTTGCCTTCTTCCAGCAACTGGACAATTCTCCCGACAAAAGTGACTCATTAAAGATCATTACCAGAGGCACGCTGAGGGCCTGTGCTGCCTCTTTGAGTATCCACGGTGATATTTTGTCTGATCCTAGCGCTTTAGTTGCATCAATTGTTGTCAGTTGTTTCATTACCTCCTCTGCTGTCACCTCTATATCTGATAGTCTTCCGTCTAGGGTAATCTCTGCTAACAATGGAAGCTTCTCAGGCTCGGTAGTGAACACTCCATGGAAACTTGCATTCAGTACCTTGCAGATTTCCTTGTCACTTTCTGTATATGCCCTTCTGTTTTCCTCAGTCTTGTCACTTGGTCATTTACCGACATCTTCCTTCTTATATGGCTATGTAGTAGTTTACGTTGCTTTTTCGCTTTGATTGTAATATCATTTTCCTAATTTCTCTTCGATACTCGTTTTATGTTAATGTAATCATTCCTAGCTCTGTTACATCTAATCCAGTTGTCCTCTGTCCTTTGTCTTCTGTACTTCCTCCACTCCCTCCTGCTTCTCATTTTTGCTTCCTGACACTGAGGATAACCATGGGTAACAATAACCATGGGTTATTATATTCCCTCGTGCATTTCCTTTACTATTGGAATAAATCTCTCTTCAACGTCCTTGCATTTCCATATGACTTGGTTAATCATATCTTGCACTGTTTTTCCTCTAATTTCTTCTTCCTACTGCACTTCCCCCAGGTAGATAGAGCGATAGAAGCACCTAAATTATTGGGATCGTCTGAATGCCCTCCAAATGTACTCACTGAAAGAAGACGAGAGAGATATCAAATAATATACACCTGGAAGATACTGGAGGGCCAAGTACCAAATCTACACAGTAAAATAACAACGTACTGGAGCGACCGATATGGAAGAAAATGCAGAATAGAACTAGTGAAGAGCAGGGGTGCCATAGGCACAATCAGAGAACACTATAAACATCAGAGGTCCACGGATGTTCATCACCCTCCCAGCGAGCATACGAAATATTGCCGGAGCAACCGTGAACATCTTCAAGAGGAAACTAGATTTATTCCTCCAAGGAGTCCGGACCAACCGGGCTGTGGTGGGTATGTGGGCCAGCGGGCCGCTCCAAGCAACAGCCTAGTGGACCAAACTCTCACAAGTCAAGCCTGGCCTCGGGCCGAGCTTGGGAAGTAGAAGAACTCCCAGAACCCCATCAACCAGGTATCAGGTAGTCCTTTATCCTTCTGTAGTCCCCTTTCCTATAATCAACTCTCCTTTCCCGGACCTCTTGTCCTTTGGTCACAATTTTGAGTTCCATCATGTAGTCAAAGACTAGGACACCATGGTCACTGGCTCCTAGCAGTATTTCACGTTCCAAATTCTCGATGTCTCCTACATTATGAGAAAAAATCAAGTTTAATAGGCTCGGCGTATCCCCTCCTCTTTCCCTTGTTTCTTCCTTCACATACTGTGTTAAAAATTTCCTGTCAGTAACGTCTACTAACTTCGCTCCCCACGTTTCCTCCCCGCCATGGGGATTCCTTGTTCCCAATTTATCTCTCCGTGATTTAGGTCCCCCATGATCAGCAGTTTTACTCTCATTCTATGCGCTATTGTTGCTGCCTTCTGCAGTTCATCTATACATGCCTTGTTGCTGGCATCGTACTCCTGAACGGGCCTTCTACTGTTTGGTGGGGGATTGTAGAGAATCAAGATCACAATCTTCTTCCCATCCGCTGTCAGATTTCCATGTATGAAGCTCGAGCTTTCATTGGTTCCCGGATTTTCAAGGTCATCAAACTTCCATTTTCGCTTTATTAGGAGTGCCACGCCCTCCCTGTCTCTGTGTCCTTTCTTTTCATATCACTCTGGAAAGATTGCATGCGAGATCATGCCATTTATTCTAGTTTCCACTATTGCAACTGTGTGTGTGTGTGTGTGTGTGTGTGTGTGTGTGTGTACTCACCTAGTTGTGCTTCCGGGGGTTCAGCTCTGGCTCTTTGTTCCCGCCTCTCAATCGTCAATCAACAGGTGTACAGGTTCCTGAGCCTACTGGGCTCTATCATATCTACACTTGAAACTGTGTATGGAGTCAGCCTCCACCACATCACTTCCTAATGCATTCCATTTGTAAACCACTCTGACACGAAAAAAGTTCTTTCTAATATCTCTGTGGCTCATTTGGGCACTCAGTTTCCACCTGTGTCCCCTAGTGCGTGTGCCCCCTTGTGTTAAATAACCTGTCTTTACTACGCTGTCGATTCTCTTGAGAATCTTGAATATGGTGATCATGTCCCCCCTAATTCTTCTGTCTTCCAACGAAGTGAGGTTTAATTCCCATATCTCTCCTCGTAGCTCATACCTCTCAGCTCGGGTACTAGTCTGGTGGCAAACCTTTGAACCTTTTCCAGTTTAGTCTTATGCTTGACTAGATATGGACTCCATGATGGAGCCGCATACTCCAGGATTGTTCTGACATATGTGGTATATAATGTTCTGAAAGATTCCTTATACAAGTTTCTAAATGCCGTTCGTATGTTAGCCAATCTGGCATATGCCGCTGATGTTATCCTCTTGATATGAGCTTCAGGGGACAGGACTGGCGTGATATCAACCCTCAGGTCTTTCTCTCTCTCTGACTCCTGAAGTATTTCCTCTCCCAAATGATACCTTGTATCTGGTCTCCTGCTTCCTACCCCACTGTGTACTCACCTAATTGTACTCACCTAATTGTGCTTGCGGGGGTTGAGCTCTGGCTCTTTGGTCCCGCCTCTCAACCGTCAATCAACTGGTGTACATATTCCTGAGCCTAATGGGCTCTATCTATCTACATTTGAAGCTGTGTATAGAGTCAGCCTCCACCACATCACTTCCTAATGCATTCCATTTACTAACTACTCTGACACTGAAAAAGTTCTTTCTAACGTCTCTGTGGCTCATTTGGGTACTCAGCTTCCACCTGTGTCCCCTTGTTCGCGTCCCACCAGTGTTGAATAGTTCATCCTTGTTTAGCCGGTCGATTCCCCTGAGGATTTTGTAGGTTGTGATCATGTCCCCCCTTACTCTTCTGTCTTCCAGTGACGTAAGTGCATTTCCCGCAGCCTTTCCTCATAACTCATGCCTCTTAGTTCTGGGACTAGTCTAGTAGCATACCTTTGGACTTTTTCCAGCTTCGTCTTGTGCTTGACAAGGTACGGGCTCCATGCTGGGGCCGCGTACTCCAGGATTGGTCTTACATATGTGGTGTACAAGATTCTGAATGATTCCTTACACAGGTTCCTGAACGCCGTTCTGATGTTAGCCAGCCTCGCATATGCCGCAGACGTTATTCTCTTTATGTGGGCTTCAGGAGACAGGTTTGGTGTGATATCAACTCCTAGATCTTTCTCTCTGTCTGTTTCATTAAGTACTTCATCTCCTATTCTGTATCCTGTGCCTGGCCTCCTGTTTCCACTGCCTAGTTTCATTACTTTGCATTTACTCGGGTTGAACTTCAACAGCCATTTGTTGGACCATTCACTCAGTCTATCCAGATCATCTTGTAGCCTCCTACTATCATCCTCTGTTTCAATCCTCCTCATAATTTTTGCATCGTCGGCAAACATTGAGAGGAACGAATCTATACCCTCTGGGAGATCATTTACATATACCAGAAACAGTATAGGGCCAAGGACTGACCCCTGCGGGACTCCACTTGTGACGTCTCGCCAATCTGAGACCTCACCCCTCACACAGACTCGTTGTCTCCTGTTGCTTAGGTACTCCTCTATCCACCGGAGTACCTTCCCTCTCAATTAGCCTGCATCTCCAACTTTCGCACTAGCCTCTTGTGTGGCACTGTATCAAAGGCTTTCTGACAATCCAAAAATATGCAGTCTGCCCACCCTTCTCTTTCTTGCCTTATTTTTGTTGCCTGGTCGTAGAATTCAAGTAACCCTGTGAGGCAGGACCTGCCATCCCTGAACCCATGTTGATGCTGTGTTACAAAGTTCTTCGCTCCAGATGCTCCACTAGTTTTTTTCGCACAATCTTCTCCATCAGCTTGCATGGTATGCAGGTTAGGGACACTGGCCTGTAGTTCAGTGCCTCCTGTCTATCCCCTTTCTTGTATATCGGGACTACGTTAGCTGCTTTCCAAATATCTGGCAGTTCCCCTGTTGCCAGTGATTTGTTATACACTATGGAGAGTGGTAGGCTCAGTTCTCTTGCTCCTTCCTTTAGAACCCAAGGGGAGATTCCATCTGGGCCTATAGCCTTCGTCACGTCCAACTCTAGTAAACACTTCCTTACTTCCCCACTGGTAATCTCAAACTCTTCCAGTGGTTCCTGGTTAGCTATTCCCTCACTTACCTCTGGAATTTCTCCTTGCTCTAAGGTGAAGACCTCCTGGAATTTCTTATTCAATTCCTCACACACTTCCTTGTCATTTGTAGTGAATCCTTCCGCCCCTATCCTTAATCTCATAACCTGTTCCTTTACTGTTGTTTTTCTCCTAATGTGGCTATGCAACAATTTAGGCTGAGTCTTTGCCTTGCTTGCGATGTCATTTTCGTATTGTCTTTCTGCCTCTCTTCTCATCCTGACATATTCATTCCTGGCATTCTGGTATTTTTCTCTGCTCTCCAGTGTCCTGTTATTCCTATAGTTTCTCCATGCCCTTTTACTTTGCTGCTTAGCTAGCCTACATCTTTGATTAAACCATGGGTTTCTCATCTTCATTTCTCTGTTTTCCTTTTGGACTGGGACAAACTTGTTTGCTGCGTCCTTGCACTTCAGCGTGATGTAATCCATCATATCTTGGGCCGTCTTTCCCCTGAGCTCTGTTTCCCATGCTATATCTGTTAGGAATTTTCTTATCCCCTCATAGTATCCCTTTCGGTATGCTAACCTTTTGGTTTCGGTATCCTCCTCGAGTTCAATAACCCTTCTTCAATCAAGTACTCAAACACCAGTACACTGTGGTCGCTCATTCCTACTGGGTCCTCAAACCGATTTCTCTTATGTCGGAGTCGTTCAGAGTGAAGACTAGGTCGAGTCTCGCTGGTTCGTCATTGCCTTTCATCCTTGTGGGTTCTCCGACATGCTGGGTTAAAAAGTTGCTTGTCACCACTCCAATAGTTTGGCTCTCCACGTATCCTCACCTCCATGCGGTTCCTTGTTCTCCTTGTGTACTCACCTAATTGTACTCACCTAATTGTGCTTGCGGGGGTTGAGCTCTGGCTCTTTGGTCCCGCTCTCAACCGTCAATCAACTGGTGTACAGATTCCTGAGCCTATTGGGCTCTATCATATCTACATTTGAAACTGTGAATGGAGTCAGCCTCCACCACATCACTTCCTAATGCATTCCATTTGCTAACTACTCTGACACTGAAAAATTCTTTCTAACGTCTCTGTGGCTCATTTGGGTACTCAGCTTCCACCTGTGTCCCCTTGTTCGCGTCCCACCAGTGTTGAAAAGTTCGTCCTTGTTTACCCGGTCGATTCCCCTGAGGATTTTGTAGGTTGTGATCATGTCTCCCCTTACTCTTCTGTCTTCCAGTGTCGTGAGGTGCATTTCCCGCAGCCTTTCCTCATAACTCATGCCTCTTAGTTCTGGGACTAGTCTAGTAGCATACCTTTGGACTTTTTCCAGCTTCGTCTTGTGCTTGACAAGGTACGGGCTCCATGCTGGGGCCGCATACTCCAGGATTGGTCTTACATATGTGGTGTACAAGATTCTGAATGATTCCTTACACAGGTTCCTGAACGCCGTTCTGATGTTAGCCAGCCTCGCATATGCCGCAGACGTTATTCTCTTTATGTGGGCTTCAGGAGACAGGTTTGGTGTGATATCAACTCCTAGATCTTTCTCTCTGTCTGTTTCATTAAGTACTTCATCTCCTATTCTGTATCCTGTGCCTGGCCTCCTGTTTCCACTGCCTAGTTTCATTACTTTGCATTTACTCGGGTTGAACTTCAACAGCCATTTGTTGGACCATTCACTCAGTCTATCCAGGTCATCTTGTAGCCTCCTACTATCATCCTCTGTTTCAATCCTCCTCATAATTTTTGCATCGTCGGCAAACATTGAGAGGAACGAATCTATACCCTCTGGGAGATCATTTACATATACCAGAAACAGTATAGGTCCGAGGACTGACCCCTGCGGGACTCCACTTGTGACGTCTCGCCAATCTGAGACTTCACCCCTCACACAGACTCGTTGTCTCCTGTTGCTTAGGTATTCCTCTATCCACCGGAGTACCTTCCCTCTCACTCCAGCCTGCATCTCCAACTTTCGCACTAGCCTCTTGTGTGGCACTGTATCAAAGGCTTTCTGACAATCCAAAAATATGCAGTCTGCCCACCCTTCTCTTCTTGCTTATTTTTGTTGCCTGGTCGTAGAATTCAAGTAACCCTGTGAGGCAGGACCTGCCATCCCTGAACCCATGTTGATGCTGTGTTACAAAGTTCCTTCGCTCCAGATGCTCCACTAGTTTTTTTCGCACAATCTTCTCCATCAGCTTGCATGGTATGCAGGTTAGGGACACTGGCCTGTAGTTCAGTGCCTCCTGTCTATCCCCTTTCTTGTATATCGGGACTACGTTAGCTGCTTTCCAAATAT
This sequence comes from Procambarus clarkii, assembly GCF_040958095.1. Lineage (NCBI taxonomy): Eukaryota > Metazoa > Arthropoda > Malacostraca > Decapoda > Cambaridae > Procambarus > Procambarus clarkii. Next base: position 36,328,315 of record NC_091158.1, read on the forward strand.
CTGGCAGTTCCCCTGTTGCCAGTGATTTGTTATACACTATGGAGAGTGGTAGGCTCAGTTCTCTTGCTCCTTCTTTAGAACCCAAGGGGAGATTCCATCTGGGCCTATAGCCTTCGTCACGTCCAACTCTAGTAAACACTTCCTTACTTCCCCACTGGTAATCTCAAACTCTTCCAGTGGTTCCTGGTTAGCTATTCCCTCACTTACCTCTGGAATTTCTCCTTGTTCTAAGGTGAAGACCTCCTGGAATTTCTTATTCAATTCCTCACACACTTCCTTGTCATTTAGTGAATCCTTCCGCCCCTATCCTTAATCTCATAACCTGTTCCTTTACTGTTGTTTTTCTCCTAATGTGGCTATGCAACAATTTAGGCTGAGTCTTTGCCTTGCTTGCGATTCATTTCGTATTGTCTTTCTGCCTCTCTTCTCATCCTGACATATTCATTCCTGGCATTCTGGTATCTTTCTCTGCTCTCCAGTGTCCTGTTATTCCTATAGTTTCTCCATGCCCTTTTACTTTGCTGCTTAGCTAGCCTACATCTTTGATTAAACCATGGGTTTCTCATCTTCATTTCTCTGTTTCCTTTTTGGACTGGGACAAACTTGTTTGCTGCGTCCTTGCACTTCTGCGTGCTGTAATCCATCATATCTTGGGCCGTCTTTCCCCTGAGCTCTGTTTCCCATGCTATATCTGTTAGGAATTTTCTTATCCCCTCATAGTTTCCCTTTCGGTATGCTAACCTTTTGGTTTCGGTATCCCTCCTCGAGTTCAATAACCCTTCTTCAATCAAGTACTCAAACACCAGTACACTGTGGTCGCTCATTCCTACTGGGTTCCTCAAAACCGATTTCTCTTATGTCGGAGTCGTTCAGAGTGAGACTAGGTCGAGTCTCGCTGGTTCGTCATTGCCTCTC
>NC_091158.1:36329729-36477209 GCF_040958095.1 Procambarus clarkii
AGACTGTACATGGGTAAGAGCCTGCAGATGGGTGAGAGACTGTAGATGGGTAAGAGCCTGCAGGTGGGTGAGAGACTGTAGATGGGTAAGAGCCTGCAGGTGGGTGAGAGACTGTAGATGGGCAAGAGCCTGCAGGTGGGTGAGAGACTGTAGATGGGTAAGAGCCTGCAGGTGGGTGAGAGACTGTAGATGGGTAAGAGCCTGCAGGTGGGTGAGAGACTGTAGATGGGTAAGAGCCTGCAGGTGGGTGAGAGACTGTAGATGGGTAAGAGCCTGCAGGTGGGTGAGAGACTGTAGATGGGTAAGAGCCTGCAGGTGGGTGAGAGACTGTAGATGGGTAAGAGCCTGCAGGTGGGTGAGAGACTGTAGATGGGTAAGAGCCTGCAGGTGGGTGAGAGACTGTAGATGGGTAAGAGCCTGCAGGTGGGTGAGAGACTGTAGATGGGTAAGAGCCTGCAGGTGGGTGAGAGACTGTAGATGGGTAAGAGCCTGCAGGTGGGTGAGAGACTGTAGATGGGTAAGAGCCTGCAGGTGGGTGAGAGACTGTAGATGGGCAAGAGCCTGCAGGTGGGTGAGAGACTGTAGATGGGTAAGAGCCTGCAGGTGGGTGAGAGACTGTAGATGGGTAAGAGCCTGCAGGTGGGTGAGAGACTGTAGATGGGTAAGAGCCTGCAGGTGGGTGAGAGACTGTAGATGGGTAAGAGCCTGCAGGTGGGTGAGAGACTGTAGATGGGTAAGAGCCTGCAGGTGGGTGAGAGACTGTAGATGGGTAAGAGCCTGCAGGTGGGTGAGAGACTGTAGATGGGTAAGAAGCCTGCAGGTGGGTGAGAGACTGTAGATGGGTAAGAGCCTGCAGGTGGGTGAGAGACTGTAGATGGGCAAGAGCCTGCAGGTGGGTGAGAGACTGTAGATGGGTAAGAGCCTGCAGGTGGGTGAGAGACTGTAGATGGGTAAGAGCCTGCAGGTGGGTGAGAGACTGTAGATGGGTAAGAGCCTGCAGGTGGGTGAGAGACTGTACATGGGTAAGAGCCTGCAGGTGGGTGAGAGACTGTAGATGGGCAAGAGCCTGCAGGTGGGTGAGAGACTGTAGATGGGTAAGAGCCTGCAGGTGGGTGAGAGACTGTAGATGGGTAAGAGCCTGCAGGTGGGTGAGAGACTGTAGATGGGTAAGAGCCTGCAGGTGGGTGAGAGACTGTAGACTGGATGGGTAAGAGCCTGCAGGTGGGTGAGAGACTGTAGATGGGTAAGAGCCTGCAGGTGGGTGAGAGACTGTAGATGGGTAAGAGCCTGCAGGTGGGTGAGAGACTGTAGATGGGTAAGAGCCTGCAGGTGGGTGAGAGACTGTAGATGGGCAAGAGCCTGCAGGTGGGTGAGAGACTGTAGATGGGCAAGAGCCTGCAGGTGGGTGAGAGACTGTAGATGGGCAAGAGCCTGCAGGTGGGTGAGAGACTGTAGATGGGTAAGAGCCTGCAGGTGGGTGAGAGACTGTAGATGGGCAAGAGCCTGCAGGTGGGTGAGAGACTGTAGATGGGTAAGAGCCTGCAGGTGGGTGAGAGACTGTAGATGGGCAAGAGCCTGCAGGTGGGTGAGAGACTGTAGATGGGCAAGAGCCTGCAGGTGGGTGAGAGACTGTAGATGGGTAAGAGCCTGCAGGTGGGTGAGAGACTGTAGATGGGTAAGAGCCTGCAGGTGGGTGAGAGACTGTAGATGGGTAAGAGCCTGCAGGTGGGTGAGAGACTGTAGATGGGTAAGAGCCTGCAGGTGGGTGAGAGACTGTAGATGGGTAAGAGCCTGCAGGTGGGTGAGAGACTGTAGATGGGTAAGAGCCTGCAGGTGGGTGAGAGACTGTAGATGGGTAAGAGCCTGCAGGTGGGTGAGAGACTGTAGATGGGTAAGAGCCTGCAGGTGGGTGAGAGACTGTAGATGGGTAAGAGCCTGCAGGTGGGTGAGAGACTGTAGATGGGCAAGAGCCTGTGGGGGAGACTGGAGAAAGAGCCTGCAGGTGGGTGAGAGACTGTAGATGGGTAAGAGCCTGCAGGTGGGTGAGAGACTGTAGATGGGCAAGAGCCTGCAGGTGGGTGAGAGACTGTAGATGGGTAAGAGCCTGCAGGTGGGTGAGAGACTGTAGATGGGTAAGAGCCTGCAGGTGGGTGAGAGACTGTAGATAAGAGCCTGCAGGTGGGTGAGAGACTGTAGATGGGTAAGAGCCTGCAGGTGGGTGAGAGACTGTAGATGGGTAAGAGCCTGCAGGTGGGTGAGAGACTGTAGGGCAAGAGCCTGCAGGTGGGTGAGAGACTGTATGGGTAAGAGCCTGCAGGTGGGTGAGAGACTGTAGATGGGCAAGAGCCTGCAGGTGGGTGAGAGACTGTAGATGGGCAAGAGCCTGCAGGTGGGTGAGAGACTGTAGATGGGTAAGAGCCTGCAGGTGGGTGAGAGACTGTAGATGGGTAAGAGCCTGCAGGTGGGTGAGAGACTGTAGATGGGTAAGAGCCTGCAGGTGGGTGAGAGACTGTAGATGGGCAAGAGCCTGCAGGTGGGTGAGAGACTGTAGATGGGTAAGAGCCTGCAGGTGGGTGAGAGACTGTAGATGGGCAAGAGCCTGCAGGTGGGTGAGAGACTGTAGATGGGCAAGAGCCTGCAGGTGGGTGAGAGACTGTATGCAGGTAAGCCTGCAGGTGGGTGAGAGACTGTAGATGGGTAAGAGCCTGCAGGTGGGTGAGAGACTGTAGATTAAGAGCCTGCAGGTGGGTGAGAGACTGTAGATGGGCAAGAGCCTGCAGGTGGGTGAGAGACTGTAGATGGGTAAGAGCCTGCAGGTGGGTGAGAGACTGTAGATGGGTAAGAGCCTGCAGGTGGGTGAGAGACTGTAGATGGGTAAGAGCCTGCAGGTGGGTGAGAGACTGTAGATGGGTAAGAGCCTGCAGGTGGGTGAGAGACTGTAGATGGGTAAGAGCCTGCAGGTGGGTGAGAGACTGTAGATGGGTAAGAGCCTGCAGGTGGGTGAGAGACTGTAGATGGGTAAGAGCCTGCAGGTGGGTGAGAGACTGTAGATGGGCAAGAGCCTGCAGGTGGGTGAGAGACTGTAGATGGGTAAGAGCCTGCAGGTGGGTGAGAGACTGTAGATGGGCAAGAGCCTGCAGGTGGGTGAGAGACTGTAGATGGGTAAGAGCCTGCAGGTGGGTGAGAGACTGTAGATGGGTAAGAGCCTGCAGGTGGGTGAGAGACTGTAGATGGGAAGAGCCTGCAGGTGGGTGAGAGACTGTAGATGGGTAAGAGCCTGCAGGTGGGTGAGAGACTGTAGATGGGTAAGAGCCTGCAGGTGGGTGAGAGACTGTAGATGGGTAAGAGCCTTCAGGTGGGTGAGAGACTGTAGATGGGCAAGAGCCTGCAGGTGGGTGAGAGACTGTAGATGGGTAAGAGCCTGCAGGTGGGTGAGAGACTGTAGATGGGCTAAGAGCCTGCAGGTGGGTGAGAGACTGTAGATGGGTAAGAGCCTGCAGGGGGTGAGAGACTGTAGATGGGCAAGAGCTGCAGTTGGGTGAGAGACTGTAGATGGGTAAGAGCCTGTAGGTGAGTGAGAGACTGTAGATGGGCAAGAGCCTGCAGGTGGGTGAGAAGACTGTAGATGGGTAAGAGCCTGCAGTTGGTGAGAGACTGTAATGGGTAAGAGCCTGCAGGTGGGTGAGAGACTGTAGATGGGTAAGAGCCTGCAGGTGGGTGAGAGACTGTACATGGGTAAGAGCCTGCAGGTGGGTGACGGAGACTGTAGATGGGTAAGAGCCTGCAGGTGGGTGAGAGACTGTAGATGGGCAAGAGCCTGCAGGTGGACATGAGAGACTGTAGATGGGCATAGAGCTGCAGGGGGTGAGAGACTGTAGATGGGTAAGAGTCCTGCCAGGTGGGTGAGAGACTGTAGACTGGGTAAGAGCCTGCAGGGGGTGAGAGACTGTAGATGGGTAAGAGCCTGCAGGATGGGTGAGAGACTGTAGTCATGGGTAAGAGCTGCAGGTGGGTGAGAGACTGTACATGGGTAAGAGCCTGCAGGTGGGGTGAGAGACTGTAGTATGGGTAAGAGCCTGCAGGTGGGTGAGAGACTGTAGATGGGTAAGAGCCTGCAGGTGGTGAGAGACTGTAAGATGGGCTAAGAGCCTGCAGGTGGGTGAGAGACTGTACGATGGGTAAGAGCCTGCAGGTGGGTGAGAGACTGTAGATGGGTAAGAGCCTGCAGGTGGGTGAGAGACTGTACATGGGTAAGAGCCTGCAGGTGGGTGAGAGACTGTACATGGGTAAGAGCCTGCAGGTGGGTGAGAGACTGTAGATGGGTAAGAGCCTGCAGGTGGGTGAGAGGACTGTAGATGGGTAAGAGCCTGCAGGTGGGTGAGAGACTGTAGATGGGCAAGAGCCTGCAGGTGGGTGAGAGACTGTACATGGGTAAGAGCCTGCAGGTGGGTGAGAGACTGTAGATGGGTAAGAGCCTGCAGGTGGGTGAGAGACTGTAGATGGGCTAAGAGCCTGCAGGTGGGTGAGAGACTGTAGATGGGCAAGAGCCTGCAGGTGGGTGAGAGACTGTAGATGGGCAAGAGCCTGCAGGTGGGTGAGAGACTGTAGATGGGTAAGAGCCTGCAGGTGGGTGAGAGACTGTAGATGGGCAAGAGCCTGCAGGTGGGTGAGAGACTGTAGATGGGTAAGAGCCTGCAGGTGGGTGAGAGACTGTAGATGGGTAAGAGCCTGCAGGTGGGTGAGAGACTGTAGATGGGTAAGAGCCTGCAGGTGGGTGAGAGACTGTAGATGGGTAAGAGCCTGCAGGTGGGTGAGAGACTGTAGATGGGCAAGAGCCTGCAGGTGGGTGAGAGACTGTAGATGGGTAAGAGCCTGCAGGTGGGTGAGAGACTGTAGATGGGTAAGAGCCTGCAGGTGGGTGAGAGACTGTAGATGGGTAAGAGCCTGCAGGTGGGTGAGAGACTGTAGATGGGTAAGAGCCTTCAGGTGGGTGAGAGACTGTAGATGGGCAAGAGCCTGCAGGTGGGTGAGAGACTGTAGCATGGGTAAGAGCCTGCAGGTGGGTGAGAGACTGTAGATGGGTAAGAGCCTGCAGGTGGGTGAGAGACTGTAGATGGGTAAGAGCCTGCAGGTGGGTGAGAGACTGTAGATGGGTAAGAGCCTGCAGGTGGGTGAGAGACTGTAGATGGGTCAAGAGCCTGCAGGTGGGTGAGAGACTGTAGATGGGTAAGAGCCTGCAGGTGGGTGAGAGACTGTAGATGGGCAAGAGCCTGCAGGTGGGTGAGAGACTGTAGATGGGTAAGAGCCTGCAGGTGGGTGAGAGACTGTAGATGGGTAAGAGCCTGCAGGTGGGTGAGAGACTGTAGATGGGTAAGAGCCTGCAGGTGGGTGAGAGACTGTACATGGGTAAGAGCCTGCAGGTGGGTGAGAGACTGTAGATGGGCAAGAGCCTGCAGGTGGGTGAGAGACTGTAGATGGGTAAGAGCCTGCAGGTGGGTGAGAGACTGTAGATGGGTAAGAGCCTTCAGGTGGGTGAGAGACTGTAGATGGGCAAGAGCCTGCAGGTGGGTGAGAGACTGTAGCATGGGTAAGAGCCTTCAGGTGGGTGAGAGACTGTAGCATGGGTAAGAGCCTGCAGGTGGGTGAGAGACTGTACATGGGCAAGAGCCTTCAGGTGGTGAGAGACTGTACATGGGGTAAGAGCCTGCAGGTGGGTGAGAGACTGTCGATGGGTAAGAGCCTGCAGGTGGGTGAGAGACTGTAGATGGGCTAAGAGCCTGCAGGTGGGTGAGAGACTGTAGATGGGCTAAGAGCCTGCAGGTGGTGTGAGAGACTGTAGATGGCAAGAGCCTTCAGGTGGGTGAGAGACTGTAGATGGGCTAAGAGCCTGCAGGTGGGTGAGAGACTGTAGATGGGCAAGAGCCTGCAGGTGGGTGAGAGACTGTAGATGGGTAAGAGCCTGCAGGTGGGTTGAGAGACTGTAGATGGGCTAAGAGCCTGCAGGTGGGTGAGAGACTAGTAGATGGGCTAAGAGCCTGCAGGTGTGGTGAGAGACTGTAGATGGGCAAGAGCCTGCAGGTGGGTGAGAGACTGTAGATGGGTAAGAGCCTGCAGGTGGGTGAGAGACTGTACATGGCTAAGAGCCTGCAGGTGGGTGAGAGACTGTAGATGGTAAGCAGCCTGCAGGTGGGTGAGAGACTGTAGATGGGCAAGAGCCTGCAGGTGGGTGAGATGACTGTAGATGGGCAAGAGCCTGCAGGTGGGTGAGAGACTGTCAGATGGGTAAGAGCCTGCGAGGGGGTGAGATACTGTAGATGGGTCAAGAGCCTGCAGGTGGGTGAGGACTGTAGATGGTAAGAGCCTGCAGGTGGGTGAGAGACTGTAGCATGGGCTAAGAGCCTGCAGGTGGGTGAGAGACTGTAGATGGGCTAAGAGCCTGCAGGTGGGTGAGAGACTGTAGCATGGGTAAGAGCCTGCAGGTGGGTGAGAGACTGTAGATGGGTAAGAGCCTGCAGGTGGGTGAGAGACTGTAGATGGGTAAGAGCCTGCAGGTGGGGTGAGAGACTGTAGATGGGTAAGAGCCTGCAGGTGGGTGAGAGACTGTAGATGGGTAAGAGCCTGCAGGTGGGTGAGAGACTGTAGATGGGCAAGAGCCTTCAGGTGGGTGAGAGACTGTAGATGGGCTAAGAGCCTGCAGGTGGGTGAGAGACTGTAGATGGGTAAGAGCCTGCAGGTGGGTGAGAGACTGTAGATGGGTAAGAGCCTGCAGGTGGGTGAGAGACTGTAGATGGGTCAAGAGCCTGCAGGTGGGTGAGAGACTGTAGATGGGTAAGAGCCTGCAGGTGGGTGAGAGACTGTAGATGGGTAAGAGCCTGCAGGTGGGTGAGAGACTGTAGCATGGGTAAGAGCCTGCAGGTGGGTGAGAGACTGTAGATGGGTAAGAGCCTGCAGGTGGGTGAGAGACTGTAGATGGGCAAGAGCCTGCAGGTGGGTGAGAGACTGTAGATGGGTAAGAGCCTGCAGGTGGGTGAGAGACTGTAGATGGGTAAGAGCCTGCAGGTGGGTGAGAGACTGTAGATGGGTAAGAGCCTGCAGGTGGGTGAGAGACTGTAGATGGGTAAGAGCCTGCAGGTGGGTGAGAGACTGTAGATGGGCAAGAGCCTGCAGGTGGGTGAGAGACTGTAGATGGGTAAGAGCCTGCAGGTGGGTGAGAGACTGTAGATGGGTAAGAGCCTGCAGGTGGGTGAGAGACTGTAGATGGGTAAGAGCCTGCAGGTGGGTGAGAGACTGTAGATGGGTAAGAGCCTGCAGGTGGGTGAGAGACTGTAGATGGGTAAGAGCCTGCAGGTGGGTGAGAGACTGTAGATGGGCAAGAGCCTGCAGGTGGGTGAGAGACTGTAGATGGGTAAGAGCCTGCAGGTGGGTGAGAGACTGTAGATGGGTAAGAGCCTGCAGGTGGGTGAGAGACTGTAGATGGGCAAGAGCCTGCAGGTGGGTGAGAGACTGTAGATGGGTAAGAGCCTGCAGGTGGGTGAGAGACTGTAGATGGGCTAAGAGCCTGCAGGTGGGTGAGAGACTGTAGATGGGTAAGAGCCTGCAGGTGGGTGAGAGACTGTAGATGGGTAAGAGCCTGCAGGTGGGTGAGAGACTGTAGATGGGCAAGAGCCTGCAGGTGGGTGAGAGACTGTACATGGGTAAGAGCCTGCAGGTGGGTGAGAGACTGTAGATGGGCAAGAGCCTGCAGGTGGGTGAGAGACTGTAGATGGGTAAGAGCCTGCAGGTGGGTGAGAGACTGTAGATGGGTAAGAGCCTGCAGGTGGGTGAGAGACTGTAGATGGGCAAGAGCCTGCAGGTGGGTGAGAGACTGTACATGGGTAAGAGCCTGCAGGTGGGTGAGAGACTGTAGATGGGCAAGAGCCTGCAGGTGGGTGAGAGACTGTAGATGGGTAAGAGCCTGCAGGTGGGTGAGAGACTGTAGATGGGTAAGAGCCTGCAGGTGGGTGAGAGACTGTAGATGGGCAAGAGCCTGCAGGTGGGTGAGAGACTGTACATGGGTAAGAGCCTGCAGGTGGGTGAGAGACTGTACATGGGCAAGAGCCTGCAGGTGGGTGAGAGACTGTACATGGGTAAGAGCCTGCAGGTGGGTGAGAGACTGTAGATGGGTAAGAGCCTGCAGGTGGGTGAGAGACTGTAGATGGGCAAGAGCCTTCAGGTGGGTGAGAGACTGTACATAGGTAAGAGCCTGCAGGTGGGTGAGAGACTGTACATGGGTAAGAGCCTGCAGGTGGGTGAGAGACTGTAGATGGGCAAGAGCCTGCAAGTGGGTGAGAGACTGTAGATGGGTAAGAGCCTGCAGGTGGGGTGAGAGACTGTAGATGGGTAAGAGCCTGCAGGTGGGTGAGAGACTGTAGATTGGGTAAGAGCCTGCAGGTGGGTGAGAGACTGTAGATGGGTAAGAGCCTTCAGGTGGGTGAGAGACTGTACATGGGTAAGAGCCTGCAGGTGGGTGAGAGACTGTACATGGGTAAGAGCCTGCAGGTGGGTGAGAGACTGTACATGGGTAAGAGCCTGCAGGTGGGTGAGAGACTGTAGATGGGTAAGAGCCTGCAGGTGGGTGAGAGACTGTAGATGGGTAAGAGCCTGCAGGTGGGTGAGAGACTGTAGATGGGTAAGAGCCTGCAGGTGGGTGAGAGACTGTAGATGGGCAAGAGCCTGCAGGTGGGTGAGAGACTGTAGATGGGCAAGAGCCTGCAGGTGGGTGAGAGACTGTAGATGGGTAAGAGCCTGCAGGTGGGTGAGAGACTGTAGATGGGCAAGAGCCTGCAGGTGGGTGAGAGACTGTAGATGGGCAAGAGCCTGCAGGTGGGTGAGAGACTGTAGATGGGCAAGAGCCTGCAGGTGGGTGAGAGACTGTAGATGGGCAAGAGCCTGCAGGTGGGTGAGAGACTGTAGATGGGCAAGAGCCTGCAGGTGGGTGAGAGACTGTAGATGGGTAAGAGCCTGCAGGTGGGTGAGAGACTGTAGATGGGCAAGAGCCTGCAGGTGGGTGAGAGACTGTAGATGGGCAAGAGCCTTCAGGTGGGTGAGAGACTGTAGATGGGCAAGAGCCTGCAGGTGGGTGAGAGACTGTAGATGGGTAAGAGCCTGCAGGTGGGTGAGAGACTGTAGATGGGCAAGAGCCTTCAGGTGGGTGAGAGACTGTAGATGGGCAAGAGCCTGCAGGTGGGTGAGAGACTGTAGATGGGCAAGAGCCTGCAGGTGGGTGAGAGACTGTAGATGGGCAAGAGCCTGCAGGTGGGTGAGAGACTGTAGATGGGTAAGAGCCTTCAGGTGGGTGAGAGACTGTAGATGGGTAAGAGCCTGCAGGTGGGTGAGAGACTGTAGATGGGCAAGAGCCTGCAGGTGGGTGAGAGACTGTAGATGGGCAAGAGCCTGCAGGTGGGTGAGAGACTGTAGATGGGCAAGAGCCTTCAGGTGGGTGAGAGACTGTAGATGGGCAAGAGCCTTCAGGTGGGTGAGAGACTGTAGATGGGCAAGAGCCTGCAGGTGGGTGAGAGACTGTACATGGGCAAGAGCCTTCAGATGGGTGAGAGACTGTACATGGGCAAGAGCCTTCAGGTGGGTGAGAGACTGTACATGGGTAAGAGCCTTCAGGTGGGTGAGAGACTGTAGATGGGCAAGAGCCTTCAGGTGGGTGAGAGACTGTACATGGGCAAGAGCCTTCAGGTGGGTGAGAGACTGTACATGGGTAAGAGCCTTCAGGTGGGTGAGAGACTGTACTATGGGCAAGAGCCTTCAGGTGGGTGAGAGACTGTACATGGGTAAGAGCCTTCAGGTGGGTGAGAGACTGTACATGGGCAAGAGCCTTCAGGTGGGTGAGAGACTGTACATGGGTAAGAGCCTTCAGGTGGGTGAGAGACTGTAGATGGGCAAGAGCCTGCAGGTGGGTGAGAGACTGTAGATGGGCAAGAGCCTTCAGGTGGGTGAGAGACTGTACATGGGCAAGAGCCTGCAGGTGGGTGAGAGACTGTAGATGGGTAAGAGCCTGCAGGTGGGTGAGAGACTGTAGATGGGCAAGAGCCTGCAGGTGGGTGAGAGACTGTAGATGGGCAAGAGCCTGCAGGTGGGTGAGAGACTGTAGATGGGCAAGAGCCTGCAGGTGGGTGAGAGACTGTAGATGGGTAAGAGCCTGCAGGTGGGTGAGAGACTGTAGATGGGCAAGAGCCTGCAGGTGGGTGAGAGACTGTAGATGGGTAAGAGCCTGCAGGTGGGTGAGAGACTGTAGATGGGCAAGAGCCTGCAGGTGGGTGAGAGACTGTACATGGGTAAGAGCCTGCAGGTGGGTGAGAGACTGTAGATGGGTAAGAGCCTGCAGGTGGGTGAGAGACTGTAGATGGGCAAGAGCCTGCAGGTGGGTGAGAGACTGTACATGGGTAAGAGCCTGCAGGTGGGTGAGAGACTGTAGATGGGTAAGAGCCTGCAGGTGGGTGAGAGACTGTAGATGGGTAAGAGCCTGCAGGTGGGTGAGAGACTGTAGATGGGTAAGAGCCTGCAGGTGGGTGAGAGACTGTAGATGGGCAAGAGCCTGCAGGTGGGTGAGAGACTGTACATGGGTAAGAGCCTGCAGGTGGGTGAGAGACTGTAGATGGGTAAGAGCCTGCAGGTGGGTGAGAGACTGTAGATGGGTAAGAGCCTTCAGGTGGGTGAGAGACTGTACATGGGTAAGAGCCTGCAGGTGGGTGAGAGACTGTACATGGGTAAGAGCCTGCAGGTGGGTGAGAGACTGTACATGGGTAAGAGCCTGCAGGTGGGTGAGAGACTGTAGATGGGCAAGAGCCTGCAGGTGGGTGAGAGACTGTAGATGGGCAAGAGCCTGCAGGTGGGTGAGAGACTGTAGATGGGTAAGAGCCTGCAGGTGGGTGAGAGACTGTAGATGGGTAAGAGCCTGCAGGTGGGTGAGAGACTGTAGATGGGTAAGAGCCTTCAGGTTGGTGAGAGACTGTAGATGGGCTAAGAGCCTGCAGGTGGGTGAGAGACTGTAGATGGGTAAGAGCCTGCAGGTGGGTGAGAGACTGTAGATGGGTAAGAGCCTGCAGGTGGGTGAGAGACTGTAGATGGGTAAGAGCCTGCAGGTGGGTGAGAGACTGTAGATGGGCAAGAGCCTGCAGGTGGGTGAGAGACTGTAGATGGGTAAGAGCCTGCAGGTGGGTGAGAGACTGTAGATGGGTAAGAGCCTGCAGGTGGGTGAGAGACTGTAGATGGGTAAGAGCCTGCAGGTGGGTGAGAGACTGTAGATGGGCAAGAGCCTGCAGGTGGGTGAGAGACTGTAGATGGGCAAGAGCCTGCAGGTGGGTGAGAGACTGTAGATGGGTAAGAGCCTGCAGGTGGGTGAGAGACTGTAGATGGGCAAGAGCCTGCAGGTGGGTGAGAGACTGTAGATGGGTAAGAGCCTGCAGGTGGGTGAGAGACTGTAGATGGGTAAGAGCCTGCAGGTGGGTGAGAGACTGTAGATGGGCAAGAGCCTGCAGGTGGGTGAGAGACTGTAGATGGGCAAGAGCCTGCAGGTGGGTGAGAGACTGTAGATGGGCAAGAGCCTGCAGGTGGGTGAGAGACTGTAGATGGGTAAGAGCCTGCAGGTGGGTGAGAGACTGTAGATGGGCAAGAGCCTGCAGGTGGGTGAGAGACTGTAGATGGGCAAGAGCCTGCAGGTGGGTGAGAGACTGTAGATGGGTAAGAGCCTGCAGGTGGGTGAGAGACTGTAGATGGGCAAGAGCCTGCAGGTGGGTGAGAGACTGTAGATGGGTAAGAGCCTGCAGGTGGGTGAGAGACTGTAGATGGGCAAGAGCCTGCAGGTGGGTGAGAGACTGTAGATGGGTAAGAGCCTGCAGGTGGGTGAGAGACTGTAGATGGGCTAAGAGCCTGCAGGTGGGTGAGAGACTGTAGATGGGCAAGAGCCTGCAGGTGGGTGAGAGACTGTAGATGGGTAAGAGCCTGCAGGTGGGTGAGAGACTGTAGATGGGCAAGAGCCTGCAGGTGGGTGAGAGACTGTAGATGGGTAAGAGCCTGCAGGTGGGTGAGAGACTGTAGATGGGTAAGAGCCTGCAGGTGGGTGAGAGACTGTAGATGGGCAAGAGCCTGCAGGTGGGTGAGAGACTGTACATGGGTAAGAGCCTGCAGGTGGGTGAGAGACTGTAGATGGGTAAGAGCCTGCAGGTGGGTGAGAGACTGTAGATGGGTAAGAGCCTGCAGGTGGGTGAGAGACTGTACATGGGTAAGAGCCTGCAGGTGGGTGAGAGACTGTAGATGGGTAAGAGCCTGCAGGTGGGTGAGAGACTGTAGATGGGTAAGAGCCTGCAGGTGGGTGAGAGACTGTAGATGGGTAAGAGCCTGCAGGTGGGTGAGAGACTGTAGATGGGCAAGAGCCTGCAGGTGGGTGAGAGACTGTAGATGGGTAAGAGCCTGCAGGTGGGTGAGAGACTGTAGATGGGTAAGAGCCTGCAGGTGGGTGAGAGACTGTAGATGGGTAAGAGCCTGCAGGTGGGTGAGAGACTGTACATGGGTAAGAGCCTGCAGGTGGGTGAGAGACTGTACATGGGTAAGAGCCTGCAGGTGGGTGAGAGACTGTAGATGGGTAAGAGCCTGCAGGTGGGTGAGAGACTGTAGATGGGTAAGAGCCTGCAGGTGGGTGAGAGACTGTAGATGGGCAAGAGCCTGCAGGTGGGTGAGAGACTGTAGATGGGTAAGAGCCTGCAGGTGGGTGAGAGACTGTAGATGGGTAAGAGCCTGCAGGTGGGTGAGAGACTGTAGATGGGTAAGAGCCTGCAGGTGGGTGAGAGACTGTAGATGGGTAAGAGCCTGCAGGTGGGTGAGAGACTGTAGATGGGTAAGAGCCTGCAGGTGGGTGAGAGACTGTAGATGGGTAAGAGCCTGCAGGTGGGTGAGAGACTGTAGATGGGTAAGAGCCTGCAGGTGGGTGAGAGACTGTACATGGGTAAGAGCCTGCAGGTGGGTGAGAGACTGTAGATGGGTAAGAGCCTGCAGGTGGGTGAGAGACTGTAGATGGGCAAGAGCCTGCAGGTGGGTGAGAGACTGTAGATGGGTAAGAGCCTGCAGGTGGGTGAGAGACTGTAGATGGGTAAGAGCCTGCAGGTGGGTGAGAGACTGTAGATGGTAAGAGCCTGCAGGTGGGTGAGAGACTGTAGATGGGTAAGAGCCTGCAGGTGGGTGAGAGACTGTAGATGGGTAAGAGCCTGCAGGTGGGTGAGAGACTGTAGATGGGTAAGAGCCTGCAGGTGGGTGAGAGACTGTAGATGGGTAAGAGCCTGCAGGTGGGTGAGAGACTGTACATGGGTAAGAGCCTGCAGGTGGGTGAGAGACTGTAGATGGGTAAGAGCCTGCAGGTGGGTGAGAGACTGTAGATGGGTAAGAGCCTGCAGGTGGGTGAGAGACTGTAGATGGGCAAGAGCCTGCAGGTGGGTGAGAGACTGTAGATGGGTAAGAGCCTGCAGGTGGGTGAGAGACTGTAGATGGGTAAGAGCCTGCAGGTGGGTGAGAGACTGTAGATGGGTAAGAGCCTGCAGGTGGGTGAGAGACTGTAGATGGGTAAGAGCCTGCAGGTGGGTGAGAGACTGTAGATGGGTAAGAGCCTGCAGGTGGGTGAGAGACTGTACATGGGTAAGAGCCTGCAGGTGGGTGAGAGACTGTAGATGGGCAAGAGCCTGCAGGTGGGTGAGAGACTGTAGATGGGTAAGAGCCTGCAGGTGGGTGAGAGACTGTAGATGGGCAAGAGCCTGCAGGTGGGTGAGAGACTGTACATGGGCAAGAGCCTGCAGGTGGGTGAGAGACTGTAGATGGGTAAGAGCCTGCAGGTGGGTGAGAGACTGTAGATGGGCAAGAGCCTGCAGGTGGGTGAGAGACTGTACATGGGCAAGAGCCTGCAGGTGGGTGAGAGACTGTAGATGGGTAAGAGCCTGCAGGTGGGTGAGAGACTGTAGATGGGTAAGAGCCTTCAGGTGGGTGAGAGACTGTAGATGGGCAAGAGCCTGCAGGTGGGTGAGAGACTGTAGATGGGTAAGAGCCTGCAGGTGGGTGAGAGACTGTAGATGGGTAAGAGCCTTCAGGTGGGTGAGAGACTGTAGATGGGCAAGAGCCTGCAGGTGGGTGAGAGACTGTAGATGGGCAAGAGCCTGCAGGTGGGTGAGAGACTGTAGATGGGCAAGAGCCTGCAGGTGGGTGAGAGACTGTAGATGGGTAAGAGCCTGCAGGTGGGTGAGAGACTGTAGATGGGTAAGAGCCTGCAGGTGGGTGAGAGACTGTAGATGGGCAAGAGCCTGCAGGTGGGTGAGAGACTGTAGATGGGCAAGAGCCTGCAGGTGGGTGAGAGACTGTAGATGGGTAAGAGCCTGCAGGTGGGTGAGAGACTGTAGATGGGCAAGAGCCTGCAGGTGGGTGAGAGACTGTAGATGGGCAAGAGCCTGCAGGTGGGTGAGAGACTGTAGATGGGCAAGAGCCTGCAGGTGGGTGAGAGACTGTACATGGGCAAGAGCCTTCAGGTGGGTGAGAGACTGTAGATGGGCAAGAGCCTTGAGGTGGGTGAGAAACTGTAGATGGGCAAGAGCCTGCAGGTGGGTGAGAGACTGTAGATGGGCAAGAGCCTTCAGGTGGGTGAGAGACTGTAGATGGGCAAGAGCCTTCAGGTGGGTGAGAGACTGTAGATGGGTAAGAGCCTTCAGGTGGACTGTAGATGGGCAAGAGCCTGCAGGTGGGTGAGAGACTGTACATGGGCAAGAGCCTTCAGGTGGGTGAGAGACTGTAGATGGGCAAGAGCCTTGAGGTGGGTGAGAAACTGTAGATGGGCAAGAGCCTGCAGGTGGGTGAGAGACTGTACATGGGCAAGAGCCTTCAGATGGGTGAGAGACTGTAGATGGGCAAGAGCCTTCAGGTGGGTGAGAGACTGTACATGGGTAAGAGCCTTCAGGTGGGTGAGAGACTGTAGATGGGCAAGAGCCTTCAGGTGGGTGAGAGACTGTACATGGGCAAGAGCCTTCAGGTGGGTGAGAGACTGTACATGGGTAAGAGCCTTCAGGTGGGTGAGAGACTGTACATGGGCAAGAGCCTTCAGGTGGGTGAGAGACTGTACATGGGTAAGAGCCTTCAGGTGGGTGAGAGACTGTACATGGGCAAGAGCCTTCAGGTGGGTGAGAGACTGTACATGGGTAAGAGCCTTCAGGTGGGTGAGAGACTGTAGATGGGCAAGAGCCTTCAGGTGGGTGAGAGACTGTACATGGGTAAGATCTTGTAATTGGGTGAGGGACGGAAGGTGAGTACATGATTTTAGGTGGGTGAGTTAGAGACTGTAGATGAGTATTCAAATATAGGTTAATGAGGTATTGAAAGTGGATGAGACACTGTAGGAGGGTGAGAGATAGATGAGGGAAAAGACTACAGTTGAGTGAGAAACTGAAGAAGGGTGACTATACGTTCTTGATAGACAAAACAGGTTAAACTATTTACGTGGCTGAGAGACTGCATGACGTTAAATAATTGTATTCTTATCTCGATAATTGTGATAGTTAATATATTTACCATATTGCGTATCCTTAAGACTAATGGTACCTTTCCTGTCTTGCCCCTCCCATCGTCCCGTCTCACTCACACTCTCACACTCTCTCACTCTCTCACTCTCTATCTCACTCTCTCTCTCTCTATCTCAATCTCTTTCACTGTCTCACTATCTCTCACGGTCGGTCTCTCTCACTCTCTCTCTCTCTCTCTCTCTCTCTCTCTCTCTCTCTCTCTCTCTCTCTCTCTCTCTCTCTCTCTCCCCCTTTCTCTCCCCCCCTTTCTCTCCCCCCCTCTCTCTCTCTCTATCTCTCTCTCTCTCTCTCACTGTCTCACTCACTGTCTCACTCTCTGACCCACACTCTCTAACTGTGGCTGTGGTGCAGGGTCAGGATATGTACTCAGCAGGGAGGCGGTGAAGATGTTTGTAGAGAAAGCACTGAGGAACGACACGATGTGTGATGCCACTGACTCACAGGGCGACGATCTTATGATGGGTGAGTACATGCTCACACTACTCACTGGTCTCATGATGGGTCAGTACATGCTCACACTACTCACTAGTCTCATGATGGGTCAGTACATGCTCACACTACTCACTGGTCTCATGATGGGTGAGTACATGCTCACACTACTCACTGGTCTCATGATGGGTGAGTACATGCTCACACTACTCACTGGTCTCATGATGGGTGAGTACATGCTCACACTACTCACTGGTCTCATGATGGGTCAGTACATGCTCACACTACTCACTGGTCTCATGATGGGTGAGTACATGCTCACACTACTCACTGGTCTCATGATGAGTCAGTACATGCTCACACTACTCACTGATCTCAGAGATTGGTCAGTGAAAATTGTCATCCACAATTGTCATTGAAAAATTGTCAGTTGAAAACAATTGAAAATTGTCATTGGAACTTCTGTGCAAAAGACAATCCATTCACCTGGACCGAATATCCACATTTCCACGGAAGTGAGGATGATAATGTGTGACGTGGACGTGGGTCAGTAATTCCTCTGGGCTTCAGTAGTAGTCTTTCGTCAGTCTAGTGACGAACATTTGACAGTTACAGTTTGGCAGCAGGATGCTGCTTCTGGGAACTTTCCTTATTATAACTGTCGAAAGAGCTTCAGCTCTATCGACTGGCCTCACGGTTTGAGGCCCCATGCAGTCCAAGTGAATGGAATTGGTCAGTGTTTGTGAGACATTTGCTAATGCTGGTTTGTGGGTTGCTTGTCGGTGAAAACGAATACAATGCAAAACAAAATCCTGGCAGCAGGATTCCTGTAGATACCAGTTGCATTGCTCCTGGCAATATGGGTTCGAGTCACTTCTGGGGTGTGAGTTTTCAGTCATATATATATATATATATATATATATATATATATATATATATATATATATATATATATATATATATATATAATATATATATATATATATATATATATATATATATATATATATATATATATATATATATATATATATATATTAGTATATTTTGGTAGCAGTCATTCCTGTAGACATATATTAATAGATATGACCGAAAAAGTAAGATTAATAATTCTAACACGAATTTTCTCTATCTTTCTTACATTTCTTTTCACTGTTGATGGTAATTCAAAGATCAATTCTCCAAAATTCATTTTTATTTCAAGTCTGACGCGACACTTGAGCGCGTTTCGTAAAACTTATTACATTTTCAAAGACTTTAATTTACAAACACACAACTGAAACTGAATAGAGCTTTACACATCTTCGAGGTTTATATCTACATTTGGGTGAGGTGGATGAGGTGAAAAACGAACTTTCAACAATGGGTATTCAATGGGTATTAAATTCCAACACAAGACAGAACACAAAACAATGGGTATTGAATGGGTATTAAATTCAAACACAAGACAGAACACGAAACAATGGGTATTGAATGGAAGTAATTGCAGAAAGCCTTTTGGTCCATATTTCTTGATGCTTCTATATTGGAGCGGAGTCTTGAGGTGGGTAGAATATAGTTGTGCATTAATTGGCTGTTGATTGCTGGTGTTGACTTCTTGATGTGTAGTGCCTCGTAGACGTCAAGCCGCCTGCTATCGCTGTATCTATCGATGATTTCTGTGTTGTTTACTAAGATTTCTCTGGTGATGGTTTGTTTGTGGGAAGAGATTATATGTTCCTTAATGGAAAATATAATAAAAATGAATTTTGGAGAATTGATCTTTGAATTACCATCAACAGTGAAAAGAAATGTAAGAAAGATAGAGAAAATTCGTGTTAGAATTATTAATCTTACTTTTTCGGTCATATTTAATAATATATATATATATATATATATATATATATATATATATATATATATATATATATATATATATATATATATATATATATATATACAACTTTAGAACACTTTCCCACCAGGAGACTCGAACCCTAGCCAGCACAGAAGCCTTCCAGCAACTGGCATAACAGGTACGCCTTAACCCTCTGCACCACCGCTCAGACCCTTAAAAGAGATGGTAATTTCGGAGTATTTAAATACCCCAAAGATCAACACCTCCCAAGAGCACCAGAGCAAGTGAGGGGTCATTTAGACGTTAATTTCATCAAGTCCCTGTTAATATGGGAAGACACAGTGTCTCTGCTTAAGGCACAACTCTCCTAAACACGAGAGTTAAGTATACAACTTTAGAACACTTTCCCACCAGGAGACTCGAACCCTAGCCAGCACAGAAACCTTCCAGCAACTGGCATAACAGGTACGCCTTAACCCTCTGCACCACCGCTCAGACCCTTAAAAGAGATGGTAATTTCGGAGTATTTAAATACCCCAAAGATCAACACCTCCCAAGAGCACCAGAGCAAGTGAGGGGTCATTTAGACGTTAATTTCATCAAGTCCCTGTTAATATGGGAAGACACAGTGTCTCTGCTTAAGGCACAACTCTCCTAAACACGAGAGTTAAGTATACAACTTTAGAACACTTTCCCACCAGGAGACTCGAACCCTAGCCAGCACAGAAGCCTTCCAGCAACTGGCATAACAGGTACGCCTTAACCCTCTGCACCACCGCTCAGACCCTTAAAAGAGATGGTAATTTCGGAGTATTTAAATACCCCAAAGATCAACACCTCCCAAGAGCACCAGAGCAAGTGAGGGGTCATTTAGACGTTAATTTCATCAAGTCCCTGTTAATATGGGAAGACACAGTGTCTCTGCTTAAGGCACAACTCTCCTAAACACGAGAGTTAAGTATACAACTTTAGAACACTTTCCCACCAGGAGACTCGAACCCTAGCCAGCACAGAAGCCTTCCAGCAACTGGCATAACAGGTACGCCTTAACCCTCTGCACCACCGCTCAGACCCTTAAAAGAGATGGTAATTTCGGAGTATTTAAATACCCCAAAGATCAACACCTCCCAAGAGCACCAGAGCAAGTGAGGGGTCATTTAGACGTTAATTTCATCAAGTCCCTGTTAATATGGGAAGACACAGTGTCTCTGCTTAAGGCACAACTCTCCTAAACACGAGAGTTAAGTATACAACTTTAGAACACTTTCCCACCAGGAGACTCGAACCCTAGCCAGCACAGAAGCCTTCCAGCAACTGGCATAACAGGTACGCCTTAACCCTCTGCACCACCGCTCAGACCCTTAAAAGAGATGGTAATTTCGGAGTATTTAAATACCCCAAAGATCAACACCTCCCAAGAGCACCAGAGCAAGTGAGGGGTCATTTAGACGTTAATTTCATCAAGTCCCTGTTAATATGGGAAGACACAGTGTCTCTGCTTAAGGCACAACTCTCCTAAACACGAGAGTTAAGTATACAACTTTAGAACACTTTCCCACCAGGAGACTCGAACCCTAGCCAGCACAGAAGCCTTCCAGCAACTGGCATAACAGGTACGCCTTAACCCTCTGCACCACCGCTCAGACCCTTAAAAGAGATGGTAATTTCGGAGTATTTAAATACCCAAAGATCAACACCTCCCAAGAGCACCAGAGCAAGTGAGGGGTCATTTAGACGTTAATTTCATCAAGTCCCTGTTAATATGGGAAGACACAGTGTCTCTGCTTAAGGCACAACTCTCCTAAACACGAGAGTTAAGTATACAACTTTAGAACACTTTCCCACCAGGAGACTCGAACCCTAGCCAGCACAGAAGCCTTCCAGCAACTGGCATAACAGGTACGCCTTAACCCTCTGCACCACCGCTCAGACCCTTAAAAGAGATGGTAATTTCGGAGTATTTAAATACCCCAAAGATCAACACCTCCCAAGAGCACCAGAGCAAGTGAGGGGTCATTTAGACGTTAATTTCATCAAGTCCCTGTTAATATGGGAAGACACAGTGTCTCTGCTTAAGGCACAACTCTCCTAAACACGAGAGTTAAGTATACAACTTTAGAACACTTTCCCACCAGGAGACTCGAACCCTAGCCAGCACAGAAGCCTTCCAGCAACTGGCATAACAGGTACGCCTTAACCCTCTGCACCACCGCTCAGACCCTTAAAAGAGATGGTAATTTCGGAGTATTTAAATACCCCAAAGATCAACACCTCCCAAGAGCACCAGAGCAAGTGAGGGGTCATTTAGACGTTAATTTCATCAAGTCCCTGTTAATATGGGAAGACACAGTGTCTCTGCTTAAGGCACAACTCTCCTAAACACGAGAGTTAAGTATACAACTTTAGAACACTTTCCCACCAGGAGACTCGAACCCTAGCCAGCACAGAAGCCTTCCAGCAACTGGCATAACAGGTACGCCTTAACCCTCTGCACCACCGCTCAGACCCTTAAAAGAGATGGTAATTTCGGAGTATTTAAATACCCCAAAGATCAACACCTCCCAAGAGCACCAGAGCAAGTGAGGGGTCATTTAGACGTTAATTTCATCAAGTCCCTGTTAATATGGGAAGACACAGTGTCTCTGCTTAAGGCACAACTCTCCTAAACACGAGAGTTAAGTATACAACTTTAGAACACTTTCCCACCAGGAGACTCGAACCCTAAGCCAGCACAGAAGCCTTCCAGCAACTGGCATAACAGGTACGCCTTAACCCTCTGCACCACCGCTCAGACCCTTAAAAGAGATGGTAATTTCGGAGTATTTAAATACCCCAAAGATCAACACCTCCCAAGAGCACCAGAGCAAGTGAGGGGTCATTTAGACGTTAATTTCATCAAGTCCCTGTTAATATGGGAAGACACAGTGTCTCTGCTTAAGGCACAACTCTCCTAAACACGAGAGTTAAGTATACAACTTTAGAACACTTTCCCACCAGGAGACTCGAACCCTAGCCAGCACAGAAGCCTTCCAGCAACTGGCATAACAGGTACGCCTTAACCCTCTGCACCACCGCTCAGACCCTTAAAAGAGATGGTAATTTCGGAGTATTTAAATACCCCAAAGATCAACACCTCCCAAGAGCACCAGAGCAAGTGAGGGGTCATTTAGACGTTAATTTCATCAAGTCCCTGTTAATATGGGAAGACACAGTGTCTCTGCTTAAGGCACAACTCTCCTAAACACGAGAGTTAAGTATACAACTTTAGAACACTTTCCCACCAGGAGACTGTGGGAAAGTGTTCTGTACTGTGTTTCTGTGCTGGCTAGGGTTCGAGTCTCCTGGTGGGAAAGTGTTCTAAAGTTGTATACTTAACTCTCGTGTTTAGGAGAGTTGTGCCTTAAGCAGAGACACTGTGTCTTCCCATATTAACAGGGACTTGATGAAATTAACGTCTAAATGACCCCTCACTTGCTCTGGTGCTCTTGGGAGGTGTTGATCTTTGGGGTATTTAAATACTCCGAAATTACCATCTCTTTTAAGGGTCTGAGCGGTGGTGCAGAGGGTTAAGGCGTACCTGTTATGCCAGTTGCTGGAAGGCTTCTGTGCTGGCTAGGGTTCGAGTCTCCTGGTGGGAAAGTGTTCTAAAGTTGTATACTTAACTCTCGTGTTTAGGAGAGTTGTGCCTTAAGCAGAGACACTGTGTCTTCCCATATTAACAGGGACTTGATGAAATTAACGTCTAAATGACCCCTCACTTGCTCTGGTGCTCTTGGGAGGTGTTGATCTTTGGGGTATTTAAATACTCCGAAATTACCATCTCTTTTAAGGGTCTGAGCGGTGGTGCAGAGGGTTAAGGCGTACCTGTTATGCCAGTTGCTGGAAGGCTTCTGTGCTGGCTAGGGTTCGAGTCTCCTGGTGGGAAAGTGTTCTAAAGTTGTATACTTAACTCTCGTGTTTAGGAGAGTTGTGCCATATATATATGTATATATATATATATATATATATATATATATATATATATATATATATATATATATATATATATATATATATATATACATACTAGCAGTGCCCGGCCACAGCTATGCGTGGCCGGGCACTGTAACCTTCCCTGTCCCTTTGACCTCGCCACCATTCTCTGTTCCCCCATCCCCTCGTCCCCACTATCCCAAACTCCCCCGTTCCTTCGTCCTTCCCATAATTATCCCTTCCCTTGTCCCTTCGACCTCTCTACCATCTCTGTTATCCGTCCAATCGTCATCCCCACCATTCCCCACTCCCTCGTCCGATGCCTTCCCAAATGGTCTGATGTTCCCATCAGAAAATTGGGAACATCAAGTGATCTGATGTTCCCATCACTGAAATATATGAAAAACAGTTAAAAATTTAATGAAAATATGAAAAAATATAAAAAGAAAGAACACTCACGAAATGACCGGTCTGGTAAAGAACACAGCTCAATTCGAATGCAATTCACACAAAATAATTAAATCAAAATGAAAATAAATCAAAATCTTTGAAAATTCAATTTCTTAATGCAATCAGAAACATTGAAATGTAATTGTAACATATCTAGTATAGCATGTGTGTTGCTCTTACATGCAACAGATGGCGCTGTTTATCAAGAAGAGCATAGTTTTACCTGTCACAGGTGTGGCATCTATACTTATACTTACGAAGTGAACGGTATGGTAAAGAACCTAGCTTAACTCCAACACTATGTCACAAAATAATTCACTAAAAAATAAAATAAATCGAAATCTATGAAAATAAAATTTATCAATGCAATCGGAAACATTGAAATGGAATTCGTGACGTATTTAGTATAGCGTGCATGTTGCCATAATGTGCAACAGATGGCGCTGTTATTAAAAAACGCATGTATTTACCTGCCACAGAGGTGGCATCTATATAGTAGGTATATAAAAAGATGCGCCTATTCGAATGCAACGTTGTGCCAAAATTTCAAAGCAATCGGTAAAGAGGTTTCGAATATTTCCCTCACATGAAAAACACAGTTTTTCAGAAAAAGCATGTTATTTTACCGTCACAGACGTGACATCTATATAGTACGTATATAAAAGCCTGGCCGGATGCGAATGGAACGTTGTGTGAAAATTACAAAGCAATCGGTGAAGAACTTTCGGAGATTAGCGATTTTGAACAAACGAACATTCCCATTTTTATTTATATAGACTAGCCAGATGATGGTGTTCTTCTAGGGGGCAGGCTGCTTATACTGGCAGTACTTGCATATTGCTGAAGCAGCATGTCGGCATAGTCTACAGGTGAATGGTGATCAAGTTGACGACTTCTAGGATGAGAAATCTATTTAATTTTATTCCACATTTGAGATGAGGATGTGCTGTGGGAACCGACCTGTGAGATTTATATTTATTTAATTTATATGAATTTATATTTACGTTAATTTATATACTTCGATAGCAATTTGTATAATGATAAGTGGACTGTATTTCTGCAATAATCTCATAATCTCACAAATCGATCCTCTACACATTAGGGGGGTTTATTAAATTTATATATATGCAGCCAATCAAACTACAGTATTAACTACATACATTGAAAAGGTTCCTTATCTTATAGTACAGCAGGTTAGTCCACCAGGTATAACTAGGGTGTAGACACCAAATTATCCTCTTTGAGGTAGCTTCCATCACCCAGTAACTGGTGCACAAAATCTTGCTTCCTCGTCTTGACCTGTCAAAAGGGCGCTAACTGTGAAGCCAGATACCTATATATGACAAGCTATATCAGAGAAAATACTGTACATGGAACATTGAAGACCTGGCTTAATTACCTTTAGTTTGAGGCTTCCACGTGCTCTAACCGGGTCACCCTATATAATGACATTAATGGCCATAAATGAAAGATACTGGGTTTCGGATAGAACACTTAACTTGATTTGTTGACAGCGTGTTGAAAATGGTACACCCTTGGTTTCCATAACACTACGTCCAAGTAAAATTAACAGGAGCCGCATTTGCTCCCGTGAGCCTCTGGTCTAGTATAAACAATGGCTGCCCCTCCTTCCTCACTGACGCCTGGCTGCATTGTCCAGATTTCAGAAAGTGATAGAAGGGTCACATTTACTCTACTTTAATATTGATAATTAAGTTAATTTATATAAGATGTTTTTATGATGGTAAAGTCCAAAGACTAATGTATTTAAAAATAATTCCCACCATAATAGGTGGAGAATATAATAGTATATGGTGATGATATCCCGTTTTCTTTAGACGGTAATTCCTCTACAAGTTACGTTTTCTATGGTTAACTTGTTTATACAATACAGCTATTATCTGTATGATATATTAAATGGTGTCGGATTTTCCGACATAATTCCCCAGGGGCTGCTCACGGGTCGAAGTCCTATTTAGAACAGACGAACACCGATACTCCTCCTTCGAATTATTAGATTAATTTGATGTTAGTAGTTAGTAATCACACATTTGTGTGTCTGTTCGTACAGGACGGATGTCCCGTACTAGAGTAGCAGTGGTTAGAAGTCTAATGCGATTTCATTTCCCTGTCAACTCTTGAAAGGCTAATATTCAAGCCTAATTACATATTATTTAACCCAGAAGACTGAATGTGATCAAGTACTACAGTCAAGTATGATTCAGGGACTGCAGTGAGATCAGTGACATTAGATATAACTTGAAGTTTGTTCAGGTAACTAGTCACTGATATATAAACACTGAGGTCCATGGAATACATCTTGATTAAATAATAAATGTATCAAATCAGTCATCAGATTTATTGGGGTTTAATTTAGTTAATTGATTCAGAAGATTGAATAGCTCATCATTAAAGTAAAGTATGGTTCTGAGACTGCAGTGGGTTCAGTGACATTGGTCGCAGTGACTTGTAGCTGTTTTAGGCTACTGTTCACTGATTTGCCACTGAGGCCTCATAAACTCATCTTCAGCTTTAAATGATGATACTAACATCAACTTCTGTTGGTATAGTCAGCTGTAATCTCCTTAGTATAATGCTACTGGAGAAATATAATCAGCTGACAAATTTAGATTTCTACTGGTATTGTTTATCTGCAGGCATAGGTCTCCTCAGGCTTGATACTGGGCCTGAGAGTAATTTACCTCCTGCAGAGTTTAACATGGTTATACCCTGATATTTAGTAGGGCTACCGATGAATCGATGACAATAGTCTGTCCCTACAAGGAGACCGAAGTCGGTGAGGTGATCAGACTTAATATTATCTGCCAATTTTATTCCTCTATTTCTCAGGAATTTGGCTGTTGCTCTCAGACCTTGAACTTGTAGGTCTACTGGTATTTTGTCCACCACAATGGCTTGTACTCGACAGACGTACCTGCCTAAACGTACTGATGGTTGTACCACCTGGTAGACTTGAGGTCCTGCATCTGTTACAAACCCTGAGATGTTGAATGACATCTGGGCTACAGGCCTTAATTGTAGTTCATCTGCCAACCTTTTAGTGATATATGTTCTCTGGGATCCTTGGTCAAACAACCCACGGGTATGGACCTTGGCCCTCTTATTCAGGATGGTAATTTGGGCAGTAGGCAAAGTCGTATTACCTTTAGACTTTGCTGATTGGACACTCTTTGTTTGTTGCACCTTGCAGTACTGTACTGTGGTGGGAATGCTATCTTCCACCTTGGGGTTTGGAGACGTTGTTTTGGTGTCTCTGCACAATGCTGCATGGTGCTGACCTTTGTTACACCTATTACAGGTGTGTAATTGGGTCTCACAATCCTTGATGTTATGTTTCCTGAGGCACCTCGTGCAATGTTGCAAATCTTTGAGTCGCTCAACACGGGCGTCACTATCAGGAAAATTAGGGCAGTGGTACATTGAATTTTTCTCATTGCAGAACAAACATGTTCCATAGTTTCCAGTACCCTTTGGTGTCACGTTCTTGGGTGACACAGGAACTATAGGCTTGGAGGGTCCCACTGCATATACGCCCACACTGCCACTGTTCCACTTTGGTGTTGAATTACATTGTCTAGATTGATTTGGAGTACCTTTAGTACTCTGTGGTTTACTATTATTGGTTTCTGAGGGTTTACTTGGTGGTTTTAATTTGTCATGTGTTCGTAATTGATGAACTACTGACTTTAAACCTTCAGATATTTCATTCATGGATAAGATACCTTTATTGTAATGAGCACTCATTTGTCTCAATATGTCCCTAGGTATTTTCTCCTGGACAATTATTTTCAAGACCCACTCAGCCCCGTTTGTATCTGCTGTCAGGCTGAGGGCAGGCTGATAGAATCAATGATTCTATCTCCAGCTTGAAGACTTGGAGTGAATCAGCTGAAGCCTCCGGTGGGGGTAAATGCAACAGCTCATGAACTAAATGTGATGTTCTTACTTCTGGATCAGCATAATTATCCTTGAGGAGTTTTACTGCCAGATCATAGCCGTCATTAGTTAATCTCAGATGGGATACTACTGTTTTAGCCTCACCTGATAATTGACCTTGCAAATAAGAGAATTTACTACTCTTTGGTAAAGATTGTTTTGAGTCTACAAGGTCAACGAATTTGTTCCAAAATTCGTCCCAATCTTCCTCATCTTTTCCTGAGAAAGTGGGTAAATTAATTGGAGGGAGTCGAGCTTCTGCTTGACTCGTATTACATGCAACTGTTGTTGTTGTTGCTGTTGCTGTTGCCTTGTTTTGGGCAATTAATTTGACATAAGGCTGTAACGTGGCCTGAGTGTGATCTTCATAATTTGCAAGATCAACCATAATGTCGTCTATTTCTGTTTCTGATAAATTGGTGTTGGCAAGTTCAGCCACATATGTTGCTATTTGACATTTGATTTGCTCAAATTTACCTGCAGCTGCTTGATAATAGCTTTCCAGGTCAGCATAATCAACTTGAGATTGTTGTGACAAATCTTCACATTTCTTGATCTGTCTTGTTAAGTGGCCTTTAAGACCTGCAAGGGTTCTTTTCATTCTCCCTGCATTATCCATACTGGTTCGTTGGTGAAGCCTTGTGGGACTTGTACTTGGGCTGCTCATAATACTGAACAAGCACTGATGGTAGCCTAGGGTCAAATTCTGCACTCACTAGGCAATAATCCTACCTCTACTAGAGGTTAGCACTTAAAATTAATACACATTATATATATACAATCATACACACTAATGATTTGAGTGATAAACCAGTGTCACTGGAAGTACCTTTAGGTTAGCTCTTCTATATCACCCTAGGATGGTAGAGACACTAATTAATCACTCAAAGGTGTAATGATCATAAGTAAATTATTATATACACAACTCAACTCGAGTTGATAAAAATTACACCCAAAATAGGGTCTGGACCATTCATTAATGGTGTTAGGTTGATCAATATAGTACAACTGACTATGGTAATAATGGGACTAGGATGAGCAATAATAGTTCAACTAGTCAATGGTTAATATCCTACCCTGTTGTGGGTTGGCAATTAGTAAATATTATACTGTGATCACTAGTGCAATATATATTAAATAATTCTCTATTTGGAGAAATAATATACACAATTATTGATAATAGCCTCTTAATTGCCTCTATGAAACTTCTAATATTATCTAGAAGTATTAAATATTATTAGTGACCTCGCGAAATAAAGTCCACAAAATTCGTAGATAATCTCTCGCGAAATGTAACACCACGAAATCCGTGAACAATCTTGCGAGGACACAGCCACTAATTTGGCTGGCTTCTATATTAGCGCTGTCATTTCACGAAATAACACGCCACCAAATATCTGTGGGTGTGCATGAAACCGCTGACGAAGCTGAACTCGGCTGAGGGAGGCTCCTGAGCTCCCTCGAGGCTACGCTGCCGTCTTGACTGCTGGCTTTGTTTAAATAACACTGCACTAGTATATTTAATGAATCCACTGGTTAACTGGTTCATCCGGTACTAAGATGACCAAATGTGGGTTCAAAGGACCGAATAATCCGGTTCAGGGACCAAATAATGTGGGAACCGACCTGTGAGATTTATATTTATTTAATTTATATGAATTTATATTTACGTTAATTTATATACTTCGATAGCAATTTGTATAATGATAAGTGGACTGTATTTCTGCAATAATCTCATAATCTCACAAATCGATCCTCTACACATTAGGGGGGTTTATTAAATTTATATATATGCAGCCAATCAAACTACAGTATTAACTACATACATTGAAAAGGTTCCTTATCTTATAGTACAGCAGGTTAGTCCACCAGGTATAACTAGGGTGTAGACACCAAATTATCCTCTTTGAGGTAGCTTCCATCACCCAGTAACTGGTGCACAAAATCTTGCTTCCTCGTCTTGACCTGTCAAAAGGGCGCTAACTGTGAAGCCAGATACCTATATATGACAAGCTATATCAGAGAAAATACTGTACATGGAACATTGAAGACCTGGCTTAATTACCTTTAGTTTGAGGCTTCCACGTGCTCTAACTGGGTCACCCTATATAATGACATTAATGGCCATAAATGAAAGATACTGGGTTTCGGAAAGAACACTTAACTTGATTTGTTGACAGCGTGTTGAAAATGGTACACCCTTGGTTTCCATAACACTACGTCCAAGTAAAATTAACAGGAGCCGCATTTGCTCCCGTGAGCCTCTGGTCTAGTATAAACAATGGCTGCCCCTCCTTCCTCACTGACGCCTGGCTGCATTGTCCAGATTTCAGAAAGTGATAGAAGGGTCACATTTACTCTACTTTAATATTGATAATTAAGTTAATTTATATAAGATGTTTTTATGATGGTAAAGTCCAAAGACTAATGTATTTAAAAATAATTCCCACCATAATAGGTGGAGAATATAATAGTATATGGTGATGATATCCCGTTTTCTTTAGACGGTAATTCCACTACAAGTTACGTTTTCTATGGTTAACTTGTTTATACAATACAGCTATTATCTGTATGATATATTAAATGGTGTCGGATTTTCCGACATGTGCATGATTGATGCCTAGCAAAAACTGTTCCCAGTACTGGTTATACACCTGTTCCTTTAGCTTTCTAAACTCTCGGCTGGCCTTAAGAAATATGTTGAGGGTGTCAGGTGTTTTATGTGATTTATACTGCTCAGCTAGGAATAGAACTCTGTCATGCAGGGGCTTAAGGCATGAGTCAGTGAACCACCTCTGTCCCTTCCTCACTGTTTTGGGTCGTGTGGATTTTACAATATTGTCATAAAAAAGGGGTTACTTCAGTGACCAGGTCCTCATATAATGCATTGACAGTTGTAAAACAGAAAGTGTTATACCATTCAGGAATACGGAATTTGAAGTGCATGTGTAAATTTTCTGGGATATTAATTTTTTTTCAAAGCTTAGGGGTTTGACATTATTGATAGTATATGAACTGAATATGGCAAAGTGATCACTAACTAATTCATGAACAATTGATCCTCCGACAACATTATCGATGAGACCGTGACCAATGACATAATCAAGCCTGCCACTCATGAGGTGCGTGACGTTAGAGGAGTCAAAGTTGAATACAGACATGTTATTGTCTCTTAAATATTTCACAAAGACCCTGCCATTCATGTTTGTTTTGGTGTCACCCAGGCTAGTCCAGGTGTCTAGCATTAAAATCACCCATGACAATGGATTGAGAGCTGGTGGTGATTTTTGGAAGAGAAGCTTCCACCATTTGATCGCACCTTACATAGACATTAACTAAGTTAATAAAGTCGGTCGTTGTAGCAATCTAAACCTGCTGATAATGAGTCGTCACTTTTGTCGTTTAACATATTTACACACTATGTTGCTTTTAACATACGTCAAGATACCGACATCATGTGAACCAACATTTGAGAAAGTTACATAAGTTACGTGATGATGGGTGGGATGAGAGTGGTACTGGAGGTTGAGATGGTTGGCATGAGAGTGGTGTAAGGGGATGGTTCACCAGCTCACTTACAATAGTGCTCTTATGCCTGTGGAGGCCAGTACACTTGCTAAGTGCACTTGTTAAGTGCGCGGACCTAAGTTTGGTAACCTTTACCCGAAACATCTTGTGTTTGGGCTCATGGGAGAGCCCCAGTCATCAGCATTCCAGAAATGTTACCCCTGGCCGGGATAGCACGTCTCTGGACAGAAATATAACAATGGCATCTTTTCATTGTAAGCTTGGAGGGACTCAAGATTTGCGCGGGAATCTTGGGAGGCCTGGGACAGCGTGGGCGAGCGTGGGCCTCCCGCTAGCTCCAGCATTGTCGTCATGGCAACGGCAGGCGTCCAGCTTGAGCCGCCATGTTGGTCGGCCATTTAGGAGTGCCCTAGGGTCATGGTACACCGTCTCTGATTGGTTGAGAAGGGTAGGCCGCTGTGTGCCTCCCTTTGATTGGTTCTTTTGAGGCAGAGCCCGGGAAGCCGGTGTTCCTGCCCCAAGACATAATTCCGTTCCAGTCACCACCACAGCCTGACGTCTCTCTTGCCCATTTGGCCAAATTGGGGTGACTGTTGCCTCAGCTCCTCCACTGCCGCCCCCACCAAGACCGCCAGCTGCACAGACAGAATCCAGCTGGAATCCTCGTTGAAGGGTAAATAGATAGGGAACGAGTGAGAGAAATCTTGGATCATGGGTAATTTGCATACGAGGAGCAACAGACTCGTGGGTCCCCACTCCAGTGATTATAGACGTTCTAATTCCTGCTAGTGCTTTGTAGCAGTCGAGGGGAACGGGGAAATTCGTGCCAAGTGTTCAGGGAGCAGTTTTCTCATAGAAATTCGTGGAAATCTCAAGTCAGTGTTTTGGCGCCAAAGTGATGGGAGTACTACGCTTGCTCGGGAGGGGGTAGGCTGCGACAGTCTACCACCCGCCACCTAGCGCGCCGCCACCTACACCACCTACCGCCACCTAGCGCGCCGCCACCTACACCACCTACCGCCACCTAGCGCGCCGCCACCTACACCACCTACCGCCACCTATACCACCTACCGCCACCTAGCGCGCCGCCACCAACACCACCTACCGCCACCTACCGCCACCTAGCGCGCCGCCACCTACACCACCTACCGCCACCTAGCGCGCCGCCACCTACACCACCTACCGCCACCTAGCGCGCCGCCACCTACACCACCTACCGCCACCTACCGCCACCTAGCGCGCCGCCACCTACACCACCTACCGCCACCTAGCGCGCCGCCACCTACACCACCTACCGCCACCTAGCGCGCCGCCACCTACACCACCTACCGCCACCTAGCGCGCCGCCGCCTACACCACCTACCGCCACCTAGCGTGCCGCCACCTACACCACCTGCCGCCACCTAGCGCGCCGCCACCTACACCACCTACCGCCACCTAGCGCGCCGCCACCTACACCACCTACCGCCACCTAGCGCGCCGCCACCTACACCACCTACCGCCACCTAGCGCGCCGCCACCTACACCACCTACCGCCACCTAGCGCGCCGCCACCTACCGCCACCTAGCGCGCCGCCACCTACACCACCTACCGCCACCTAGCGCGCCGCCACCTACACCACCTACCGCCACCTAGCGCGCCGCCACCTACACCACCTACCGCCACCTAGCGCGCCGCCGCCTACACCACCTACCGCCACCTAGCGTGCCGCCACCTACACCACCTGCCGCCACCTAGCGCGCCGACACCTACACCACCTACCGCCACCTAGCGCGCCGCCACCTACACCACCTGCCGCCACCTACCGTGCCGTGAGCCAGCCACCCGCCAGCAGGGGGCCTGAAGTACCGGCACTTGATTAACTGTGGGAAGAGAACCGTCATTTTAGAATAACGTAAACGTGGTGATTAGCGTTCTTAATCACCTGAATTGGTCTGAGTATGGAAGCCTCGAACGGAATTCAGACCTTAATGTAAATTGCTGAGCCAGTGTGAAAGGTTGCGTATTTAATTGATTAATTATTGATCTTGAGGATAGTAATTAATGACTCTAAGGGTAATCACGAGTGATTACCGTTCTCTTATCACTTTGGACATTGTAAATCAGAATTTACCATCATTGAGTGATAGTAACCGATAACGTAAAATATCGTAAATTAACGTAACTAGTAAAGATATTAATCAGCTGTCTGGAAGTACAGGGATTAATGGGATTTACTCACTGAATGCTCGACAGGTAGAGTATTTATGTAATTTCCGCGTTACTATGGACAGTTGAAAGAGTTAATAAGTTAACGTAAATGTTACCTTGTTATTAACGTAAATGTTACTTTGTCATTAACGTAAATCAATTGTTATTGATTGTTGATCGTCCGTGGGACGGAGTGTTAACGTAAAGATTAATTCGAGGAAGGGTTGCTGGAGTTGCCAGTGAACCCATTAGTCATTGTTGTGTCATTGACAGGCTACTGATATGAGTGCATTGCAACCGCTAGTGCAGGTGTAGACTGCACAGAGGCGTAGAACAGTTAGGTTACTGGAGACGTGTCTCAGAACCTACTGTGTCATAGTTGCAGGTGTGATTATAGATCTGTTATTGCTTGCTTGTTTGATTCCTCTGTGTTCACGCCTTATGTTTGAGTTAGTTCATTATGCAGTCCGAGGGGCTGGTGTCTAGCTGTCATTGATAGTGTCACAGGAAGGATTTCGAGTAACGTCATTGATATTTCTTTTTGTTTTGTTGTAATAGTTAGTACTTTATTGAATAAACTAAGTTGTTATGGTTAACACTGTCTTTTCGTTACACCCCACACATTTATATGGTACTGTAAGTGTACTGTCACACTCGAATATTAAATTGAGATTGATTCTTGAGTTTTGGACCAAATATACGGCACCACACCTACTCGTGTGGTGCCGTATATTTGGTCCAAAACTCAAGAATCCTGGAGCCCAGGACCTCCTCGTTAGATTCGCTTCGGGGAATGGCGAAGGTCGACGGCCGATAGTGGCGGGGATTTAAACTTTTTGGGGTCTCGGCGTTTGCCTAGTCAATTGTTCATAAATGGTCCCAGAGTAAGGAATGAGCTGCTTACTACACTGGTGTGTTAGCTAAGCAAGTCCTTCCTCAGGCGACCTAATTGAATATCACGTCAGGAATAAAGGTTAAAAGAATTAAAGATTTTTTTTTAGAAATTTTCAGAGCTCAATTGCTTACAATTCCATATTACATATTCTCAAACTCTCACAAGTGGTACTGGAGGTGGTATTAGCTGGGATGAGTGGTACTGGAGGTGGTGATGGTTGGGATGAGAGTGGTACTGGAGGTGGTGTTAGCTGGGATGAGAGTGGTACTGGAGGTGGTGTTAGCTGGGATGAGAGTGGTACTGGAGGTGGTGTTAGCTGGGGTGAGAGTGGTACTGGAGGTGGTGTTAGCTGGGATGAGAGTGGTACTGGAGGTGATGTTAGTAGTAGAAAGTACGCCAAGTCGTGTCCGTTTTGCTTCTTTCGAGGGACACGACTTGGCGTACCTGTTTTCGTTGCAGTTTTGATGGGACACGACTTGGCGTACCTGTTTTCGTTGCAGTTTTGATGGGACACGACTTGGCGTACCTGTTTTTCGTTGCAGTTTTGATGGGACACGACTTGGCGTACCTGTTTTTCGGTACCCCAGTGGGCCATGCACAGACATTGCTAATGGTCAATGACGTCACCCCCGTCTTCATCTTCCCTGTATAAGTCCGTTTTCTGTTATAGTGTAATTATTCCCATTTTCAATATTTATAGCAAAGGGGGATTCAAATGCTGCCTTCTGTCAAGCCTAATGTGCAATGGCGTTAACCATTATAAGCTCGTTTTTTCACAATTAGGTATTACCATACGGTTTCCCATTGTCTAAGATCATTTTATAGCTAAGATTACATAATAATAATAACATAAGAAATGAGTTCAAACCCTGTTTACAGAACCGGTATTTACCCAGGTCTTTTTCCTAAATCTAAAACTAATTCCAATTTATGTCCATTGTTTCATGTTCTGTCTAGTGTTGATAATTTTAATAGTCTATTAATATTCCCCCTTTATCATGTCCATTCATTCACAGCTCTATCATGTCACCTGTACTTGCACCCCCCAGTTTCACGAACTTTTTTCGACGGCCGGTACTTGCACCCCCGGTTTCACGAACTTTTTTCGACGGCCGGTACTTGCACCCCCGGTTTCACGAACTTTTTTCGACGGCCGGTACTTGTCTCGTGTGTTTTTCGTTACAAATGGTGATGGCCGGTACATGTCTCGTGTGTTTTTTGTTACCTCATCGGGTAGCCAGTCTTCAATTTGCCTGGGGGTAGGATTAAAAGGCCGGTCCCTGGCATACCCAAATTTCGTTACCCCAGTGAACCTTGCACAGGCATCGCCAATGGTCAATGACGTCACCAGCTAGCCGCTGAGCGTTCCTGCACAGGCATGATCAAGGGGATTAAAACGCCGGCCTGTGATTCGTGTGTTTTGCGATACAACAGTGACCTTGAAACTAATGTAAAATACCATCATCCCTAGTCTATTTTTAATTTCATATTTACTTCCAACCATCGCCCATTACATTTATCAAAGGGGATCATATATGTGAGGGAAGAACATAACTTCAGCACTGCAAGAAGTTATGTGTGTATTTTCAAGTTTGTCCCCTGCTGCCTGTA
Source organism: Procambarus clarkii (assembly GCF_040958095.1). Taxonomy (NCBI): domain Eukaryota; kingdom Metazoa; phylum Arthropoda; class Malacostraca; order Decapoda; family Cambaridae; genus Procambarus; species Procambarus clarkii. Next base: position 36,364,196 of record NC_091158.1, read on the forward strand.
TTTACCCAGGTCTTTTTCCTAAATATATAACTTATCCAATTCATTCCTATTCTGTTTCATGTTGATACGTTTAATAGGTTATTAATATTCCCCTTTACTAAGACCATTCAGTCACACCTCTATCATGTCACCCCTATTTCTTCTTCGTCATCGTTCTAGAGAATGTAATTTGAGCTTTGACAATCTTTCTTAAAGGATCGTTTATTATGCATAGGGCAAAAAATAAAATGAAAAAATGCTATCAGTCGTTTATATTAAAAAAAATAGAGGCCTGGGCATTAGTGATTTCAATGCGTGTTCAGTAGTAAACCAATATTGTCCTTAACTGCATACACGTCTCACATTCGCTCAAAACATACCTCCCACACCTTGCTGTGGCATATAACAAATAAAAAAAACTCATTCAGTAAAAGCAAGTCTCTCATGTTTTAAAATAAGGCCTTCTGCGGCGCGAGGCGCGCTAAATGCGGATCCCAGGAGGTTCACACATAAGTGTGAACTCTTAATCTGGCTTAATACCTCAACTGTACTCTGTGCTTCATCAAAGTTGATATTCAGCTACAATAGCTCGTATTTTCGCTCATTGCTTATATTTTCTGTTATTCATAAACCCGATCAAACCATCCTAACCTAACCTAACCTAACATATTATATATAACAAACAAATACATTCTACAGAACATTTATTGTTGTTGTTTAGTGACATCGTGAAAGGCGACCTCAGGTATAGGGATAAGGTATTGCTGGCCATTAGCACATAGGTGTGAAGGTATTACTGCACCTTACTGGTCAACTATGTATGACGTCACCAGACAACCAATGCGACCTTTGGCGTTCTACTGGCATATGTATTTAATGTTATTATTCAAAAATGACTAGACTAACCATCCCCACCTAACCTAATCAGAGGACTAAGAATATACATTTTAGTCATCCACAACTGTAATCATTATTCAGTGATAAGTTCAAAAGTATAACAGAAGCCCAAATGTCGTACTGCAATTTAAGCAGAATCGTACATCTGGCAGCATAGCAGGTGAGCTGAACATAAGAATAAAGGTAACTGCAGAGGTCCTATTGGCCCATGCGAGGCAGCTCCTATATATTTCCACCAATCTCATTCATGTCCACCCTATGCTTAAAACAACCAAGGGATCCCACTTAAAGTATTAGTTTACAATAATAGTTTTAATAAATAGCTCTTATTCTAGTTTTATACACAACAGCAATTATGAAACCCTATAGCTAGATATTCTACTATAATCCACAAGTAGTTACCACACATCTGGCAGTACAGCGGATTAGTGGCTGTGTTCATAGGCTAGTCAACTGTCCTCACATCCATCAAATAGATATCCAAATGTCGCACCTCAATTCATCCATCTAGCAACTCAGCTGGATGCTAGCCACTATATTCATAGGCTAATCATTTCTACACCTCAAAAAATCCTAGTCTTGCTACGCAAATCAGCTAACTTGTTTCTAAACCAACAGTCGCAAATACAATCATGCATACCTACACATACTTCAAAACCTATGCATTCATAGAGAATAGCCTAGTTTTTTTGCCACCATTTCCCCATTAATCAGATGTAATTTATACCATACACACAGAAAATACAGCATTTACACACCAAATATGCCATTTATGCACAAAATATATTATTTACACTCAAAATATGCCATCACATAAAACAATATGACATTTTCATACAAAATATGTCAGATGCATACAAAAATATACCATTTACACAATATTGCATGTACACTCAGAGTATGACATTTACACAAAGTACGGTATTTTGCACAAATATATCAAAAGTCTTATGCATTTAGACAATCAAAAATGCGCTTTCACTAAAATTACACAATTTCACAAACATAATTTTCACAAAATACCCACACATTGTCTCATAAACCAAAATACACTTACACCATGGAGATCTATTTTATCAGATTACAGAGCTTACACAAAATACACAATTTTCACACACAAATACAGTTGCACCAGTTCCACTTCAACAAATTAAAAACACAACTTGCATAAATGCACTATTATCACAAAAATTATTATAAAACATGGACAATTATTACACAGTTTGTGTAATTATTTTACATCTTTGCACAATTAATACAAGAAAACTTGCTATATAATTACTCAACTTGCACAATGACAATCAATTCGCAAAGGCATAAATAAACAATTCGTCCATATGCAATTACACAACATGCACAATTAATACACAACTTATACAAATATTACACATCTTTCATAATTATTACACAACTTGCACAAATACATATCTAGCACAAATACGTACAATACATAACTACCCCAAATATGAAAATACACAACTAGCATAAATACACGATTTACACAAATACAATTGCGACATTTACACAACTTGCTCAAAAATATAATCAATACACAACTTACCAAAATATGAACAATACATAACTAGCACATATTCATTAAATACACAACTATGCAATTTCCGCAAATACACATACAAAAACATATACAATTAATACATACAACTTGCACAAAACAATACACAATTTATAGAAATATAATCAATACATAATTGCAATAATCATACAACTTATGCAAAATACATAATCTGCACAATTAATACACAATTATATTAATTGTGCTATATATGTACAAACACAACCAACTAGGACAAACAATACACAATTTGCATGATATTTTTCTGGGTATATTTAGGACATTAATTATAATATGCTGAGTTTAACCAACTCCCCAAAAGTCAGAATTTCACATATAAAAATGGTTCATATGACTTCCGATGAGCTCAATATATAACACATTATTTTTCCATTAAGATATCAACATTATTAGTGCTAAACTATTCATCTATCATATGTCCATTGTTTTTATGTCTTATTAATACCTTCCTTGTTACATTCTCTAAAATCAGGCCACCATATTTATGTATTTATTCAAACCATCTAACAGACTTATTTGTTCTAGCCTTAGTTATGTTAGGGCAGGTGGGGTTAGGTGAAGTCAGTATTGTCTATGATAATTTTAGACAAATTTGCTATATCTTATCAAAATGCATCCTGTTAAAACTTAAATTCATCGAAATCAATCAAAAATATACTTATACTACGCTAAATTTGACTAAATTCAACCTAGCTAAACTTACTAAATATGAGCATCCCATATCCTCACATACAAGCCTATGTCACCTCTGTCCATACATTATATGAGTCTGCCATATAGCACGAACCCCAAATAGGAAAATTTACACTATTTCATAAACATATTAGTTCATTAGCCTAAGATATTATATATGTCCTTCCCTACACGACCTCACCTAACCTGACCTAGCATATCCAACCCTGGATTTGGTTAAAGTTGGCGAAATTTATGCTATGCCACCTAAATTTCACCAAACTTAAGGCAATTTCCACCAAATATACCCAAATGTTGCGTAGCATAGCACTGCCAAAGCCCATTTTCTCCTATTCCATACTACCCAACACAACCTCACCTAACCTGCCTAGCATATCCAAACCTAGATTTGGTTAAAGTTGGCGAAATTTATGCTATGCCATCTAAATTACACCTAATTGAAGGCAATTTCCACAAAATATACCCAAATGTTGTGTATCATAGCATCGCCAAAGCCCATTTTCTCCTATTCCATACTACCCTACACAACCTCACCTAACCTGACCTAGCATATCCAAACCTGGATTTGGTTAAAGTCGGCGAAATTTATGCTATGCCACCTAAATTCGACCAAATATACCCAAATGTTGTGTATCATAGCATCGCCAAAGTCCATTTTTACCTACATTTTCTCCTATTCCATCCTTCCCAACACAACCTCACCTAACCTATCCTAGCATATCCAAACCTAGATTTGGTTAAAGTCTGCGAAATTTCAGCTATCCCACCTAAATTCTATCTAATTTAAGGCAATTCCCACCAAATATATCCAAATGTTCTGTATCACAGCACTGCCAAAGCCCATTTTTACCTACATTTTCTCCTATTCCATCCTACCCTACGCAACCTTACCTAACCTATCCTAGCATATCCAAACCTAGATTTGGTTAAAGTCGGCGAAATTTAAGTTATCCCATATAAATTTGACCTAATTTAAGACAATTCCCACCAAATATACCCAAAAATGTTTTGGGAACATAGCACGGCCAAAGCTCATTTTAGCTGAGTTTTCATCTATTCCAACCTGCCCTAGACAACCCTACCCAGCCTCTCCTGGCATATCCAAAGTCAGATTTGCTTATAGTTGGCAAAAATTTATGCCTTTCCCACCTAAATTTAACCTAATTTATGCCAATTTTCTCCGAATATACCCAAATGTTTTGTATCTTAGCATGGCCAAAGTTCATTTCACCCAAGTTTTCACCTATTCCATCTTACCTTACACAGCCATACCTAACCTGACCTAGCATATCCCAAGCTAGATTTGATTAGAGTTCGTGAAATTTATGCTTACTTGCCTAAATTCAACCTAATTTAAGACAATTTCTACCCAATATACCCAAAATGTTTTGTTACATAGCTCAGCCAAAGACCATTTTAGCTGAGTTTTCACATATTCCAACCTACCCTACATAGCCTTACCTATCCCTGACCTAGCAGATTTGATTAAAGTTTGGGAAATTTAAGCTATAGCCATCAAATTGGAGACAATTTCCACCAAATATGCCTAAATGTTGTGTATCATAGCACAGCCAAAACCCATTTTACCCGCATTTTCACCCATTCCATCTAAACCTGGACCTAGCCTCTGATACTACATATACTCAGAGAAGTGATGTTTTTTTGGATATGAACCTAAATGCCCGTGCCTAACCTGCAAGAGTCTTGGAGCTTTGTTGAATATTTTATCTATTTTTCTTCGAAAACTTGAGTTTTGGATATGAACCTATCCACACTGTGCCTAACCTGCTAGGATCTTTGTTGAACATTGTAACCATATTCATAGAAAAGTGATGTTTTGTATATGGACCTAACAGCCCCTCTCCTTTAAAACTTGGAACTGTGTTCAATATTGTAGATATGGTGTTGGGTATGTGTTTTGTTTTTACACATCAACCCAACCGTCCTGTACCTAACCTCCCTTCATCTAACTTCAAATTTATCGTAAATATGGAAGGACCGTGTTGTTTGTGCATCAACCCAACCGTCCTTGACCAAACCTCCATTTATCAAACTTCAAATTTATCATAAATATGGGAGGACCGTGTTATTTGTGCATCAACCCAGCCGTCCTGGGCCTAACCTCCCTTTATCTCACTTCAAATTTATTGTATTTATGGGAAGAAGGTGTTGTTTATGCATCAAACCAACCTCCCTGGACCTAACCTCTGATACACGAATCTTGGTTCAATATTGCATCATACTTGTAGCATTTTTTTTTCACATAATTCAACCATCCTCAACCTAACCTCTATTACCTGGGGGGAGGGAGGTTAATGGAAAATATGATAATAATGGGAATTTTCTCTACATCAGTTCAACTCAACCATCCTTAACCTAACCTTAGAAAGGGATATAACTGACCAAAACTATTTAATTACCATTTACCCAATTTTCCTTATCCTAACCTATAACTAAAGGGTTTAGACCCCCCTTTACCTCGATATTATAGTATAGGGTTAAATTAGGGAATGTTAGGTTTATATGTGAAAATATATTCCTACCTTAAATATATAGTATAATTTCGAGGTAAAGGGGGGTCTAAACCCTTTAGTTATAGGTTAGGATAAGGAAAATTGGGTAAATGGTAATTAAATAGTTTTGGTCAGTTATATCCCTTTCTAAGGTTAGGTTAAGGATGGTTGAGTTGAACTGATGTAGAGAAAATTCCCATTATTATCATATTTTCCATTAACCTCCCTCCCCCCAGGTAATAGAGGTTAGGTTGAGGATGGTTGAATTATGTGAAAAAAAATGCTACAAGTATGATGCAATATTGAACCAAGATTCGTGTATCAGAGGTTAGGTTCAGGGAGGTTGGGTTGGTGCATAAACAACACCTTCTTCCCATATATACAATAAATTTGAAGTTAGATAAAGGGAGGTTAGGCCCAGGACGGCAGGGTTGATGCACAAATAACACGGTCCTCCCATATTTATGATAAATTTGAAGTTTGATAAATGGAGGTTAGGTCAAGGACGGTTGGGTTGATGCACAAACAACACGGTCCTCCCATATTTATGATAAATTTGAAGTTTGATAAATGGAGGTTTGGTCAAGGACGGTTGGGTTGATGCACAAACAACACGGTCCTTCCATATTTACGATAAATTTGAAGTTAGATGAAGGGAGGTTAGGTACAGGACGGTTGGGTTGATGTGTAAAAACAAAACACATACCCAACACCATATCTACAATATTGAACACAGTTCCAAGTTTTAAAGGAGAGGGGCTGTTAGGTCCATATACAAAACATCACTTTTCTATGAATATGGTTACAATGTTCAACAAAGATCCTAGCAGGTTAGGCACAGTGTGGATAGGTTCATATCCAAAACTCAAGTTTTCGAAGAAAAATAGATAAAATATTCAACAAAGCTCCAAGACTCTTGCAGGTTAGGCACGGGCATTTAGGTTCATATCCAAAAAAACATCACTTCTCTGAGTATATGTAGTATCAGAGGCTAGGTCCAGGTTTAGATGGAATGGGTGAAAATGCGGGTAAAATGGGTTTTGGCTGTGCTATGATACACAACATTTAGGCATATTTGGTGGAAATTGTCTCCAATTTGATGGCTATAGCTTAAATTTCCCAAACTTTAATCAAATCTGCTAGGTCAGGGATAGGTAAGGCTATGTAGGGTAGGTTGGAATATGTGAAAACTCAGCTAAAATGGTCTTTGGCTGAGCTATGTAACAAAACATTTTGGGTATATTGGGTAGAAATTGTCTTAAATTAGGTTGAATTTAGGCAAGTAAGCATAAATTTCACGAACTCTAATCAAATCTAGCTTGGGATATGCTAGGTCAGGTTAGGTATGGCTGTGTAAGGTAAGATGGAATAGGTGAAAACTTGGGTGAAATGAACTTTGGCCATGCTAAGATACAAAACATTTGGGTATATTCGGTGAAAATTGGCTTAAATTAGGTTAAATTTAGGTGGGAAAGGCATAAGTTTTTGCCAACTATAAGCAAATCTGACTTTGGATATGCCAGGAGAGGCTGGGTAGGGTTGTCTAGGGCAGGTTGGAATAGATGAAAACTCAGCTAAAATGAGCTTTGGCCGTGCTATGTTCCAAAAACATTTTTGGGTATATTTGGTGGGAATTGTCTTAAATTAGGTCAAATTTATATGGGATAACTTAAATTTCGCCGACTTTAACCAAATCTAGGTTTGGATATGCTAGGATAGGTTAGATAAGGTTGCGTAGGGTAGGATGGAATAGGAGAAAATGTAGGTAAAAATGGGCTTTGGCAGTGCTGTGATACAGAACATTTGGATATATTTGGTGGGAATTGCCTTAAATTAGACAGAATTTAGGTGGGATAGCTTAAATTTCGCAGACTTTAACCAAATCCAGGTTTGGATATGCTAGGTCAGGTTAGGTGAGGTTGTGTAGGGTAGTATGGAATAGGAGAAAATGGGCTTTGGCGATGCTATGATACACAACATTTGGGTATATTTGGTGGAAATTGCCTTCAATTAGGTGTAATTTAGGTGGCATAGCATAAATTTCGCCAACTTTAACCAAATCCAGGGTTGGATATGCTAGGTCAGGTTAGGTGAGGTCGTGTAGGGAAGGACATATATAATATCTTAGGCTAATGAACTAATATGTTTATGAAATAGTGTAAATTTTCCTATTTGGGGTTCGTGCTATATGGCAGACTCATATAATGTATGGACAGAGGTGACATAGGCTTGTATGTGAGGATATGGGATGCTCATATTTAGTAAGTTTAGCTAGGTTGAATTTAGTCAAATTTGCGTAGTATAAGTATATTTTTGATAGATTTCGATGAATTTAAGTTTTAACAGGATGCATTTTGATAAGATATAGCAAATTTGTCTAAAATTATCATAGACAATACTGACTTCACCTAACCCCACCTGCCCTAACATAACTAAGGCTAGAACAAATAAGTCTGTTAGATGGTTTGAATAAATACATAAATATGGTGGCCTGATTTTAGAGAATGTAACAAGGAAGGTATTAATAAGACATAAAAACAATGGACATATGATAGATGAATAGTTTAGCACTAATAATGTTGATATCTTAATGGAAAAATAATGTGTTATATATTGAGCTCATCGGAAGTCATATGAACCATTTTTATATGTGAAATTCTGACTTTTGGGGAGTTGGTTAAACTCAGCATATTATAATTAATGTCCTAAATATACCCAGAAAAATATCATGCAAATTGTGTATTGTTTGTCCTAGTTGGTTGTGTTTGTACATATATAGCACAATTAATATACTTGTGTATTAATTGTGCAGATTATGTATTTTGCATAAGTTGTATGATTATTGCAATTATGTATTGATTATATTTCTATAAATTGTGTATTGTTTTGTGCAAGTTGTATGTATTAATTGTATATGTTTTTGTATGTGTATTTGCGGAAATTGCATAGTTGTGTATTTAATGAATATGTGCTAGTTATGTATTGTTCATATTTTGGTAAGTTGTGTATTGATTATATTTTTGAGCAAGTTGTGTAAATGTCGCAATTGTATTTGTGTAAATCGTGTATTTATGCTAGTTGTGTATTTTCATATTTGGGGTAGTTATGTATTGTACGTATTTGTGCTAGATATGTATTTGTGCAAGTTGTGTAATAATTATGAAAGATGTGTAATATTTGTATAAGTTGTGTATTAATTGTGCATGTTGTGTAATTGCATATGGACGAATTGTTTATTTATACCTTTGCGTATTGATTGTCATTGTGCAAGTTGAGTAATTATATAGCAAGTTTTCTTGTATTAATTGTGCAAAGATGTAAAATAATTACACAAACTGTGTAATAATCGTCCATGTTTTATAATAATTTTTGTGATAATAGTGCATTTATGCAAGTTGTGTTTTTAATTTGTTGAAGTGGAACTGGTGCAACTGTATTTGTGTGTGAAAATTGTGTATTTTGTGTAAGCTCTGTAATCTGATAAAATAGATCTCCATGGTGTAAGTGTATTTTGGTTTATGAGACAATGTGTGGGTATTTTGTGAAAATTATGTTTGTGAAATTGTGTAATTTTAGTGAAAGCGCATTTTTGATTGTCTAAATGCATAAGACTTTTGATATATTTGTGCAAAATACCGTACTTTGTGTAAATGTCATACTCTGAGTGTACATGCAATATTGTGTAAATGGTATATTTTTGTATGCATCTGACATATTTTGTATGAAAATGTCATATTGTTTTATGTGATGGCATATTTTGAGTGTAAATAATATATTTTGTGCATAAATGGCATATTTGGTGTGTAAATGCTGTATTTTCTGTGTGTATGGCATAAATTACATCTGATTAATGGGGAAATGGTGGCAAAAAAACTAGGCTATTCTCTATGAATGCATAGGTTTTGAAGTATGTGTAGGTATGCATGATTGTATTTGCGACTGTTGGTTTAGAAACAAGTTAGCTGATTTGCGTAGCAAGACTAGGATTTTCTGAGGTGTAGAAATGATTAGCCTATGAATATAGTGGCTAGCATCCAGCTGAGTTGCTAGATGGATGAATTGAGGTGCGACATTTGGATATCTATTTGATGGATGTGAGGACAGTTGACTAGCCTATGAACACAGCCACTAATCCGCTGTACTGCCAGATGTGTGGTAACTACTTGTGGATTATAGTAGAATATCTAGCTATAGGGTTTCATAATTGCTGTTGTGTATAAAACTAGAATAAGAGCTATTTATTAAAACTATTATTGTAAACTAATACTTTAAGTGGGATCCCTTGGTTGTTTTAAGCATAGGGTGGACATGAATGAGATTGGTGGAAATATATAGGAGCTGCCTCGTATGGGCCAATAGGACCTCTGCAGTTACCTTTATTCTTATGTTCAGCTCACCTGCTATGCTGCCAGATGTACGATTCTGCTTAAATTGCAGTACGACATTTGGGCTTCTGTTATACTTTTGAACTTATCACTGAATAATGATTACAGTTGTGGATGACTAAAATGTATATTCTTAGTCCTCTGATTAGGTTAGGTGGGGATGGTTAGTCTAGTCATTTTTGAATAATAACATTAAATACATATGCCAGTAGAACGCCAAAGGTCGCATTGGTTGTCTGGTGACGTCATACATAGTTGACCAGTAAGGTGCAGTAATACCTTCACACCTATGTGCTAATGGCCAGCAATACCTTATCCCTATACCTGAGGTCGCCTTTCACGATGTCACTAAACAACAACAATAACTGTTCTGTAGAATGTATTTGTTTGTTATATATAATATGTTAGGTTAGGATGGTTTGATCGGGTTTATGAATAACAGAAAATATAAGCAATGAGCGAAAATACGAGCTATTGTAGCTGAATATCAACTTTGATGAAGCACAGAGTACAGTTGAGGTATTAAGCCAGATTAAGAGTTCACACTTATGTGTGAACCTCCTGGGATCCGCATTTAGCGCGCCTCGCGCCACAGAAGGCCTTATTTTAAAACATGAGAGGCTTGCTTTTACTGAATGAGTTTTTTTTATTTGTTATATGCCACAGCAAGGTGTGGGAGGTATGTTTTGAGCGAATGTGAGACGTGTATGCGGTTAAGGACAATATTGGTTTACTACTGAACACGCATTGAAATCACTAATGCCCAGGCCTCTATTTTTTTTAATATAAACGACTGATAGCATTTTTTCATTTTATTTTTTGCCCTATGCATAATAAACGATCCTTTAAGAAAGATTGTCAAAGCTCAAATTACATTCTCTAGAACGATGACGAAGAAGAAATAGGGGTGACATGATAGAGGTGTGACTGAATGGTCTTAGTAAAGGGGAATATTAATAACCTATTAAACGTATCAACATGAAACAGAATAGGAATGAATTGGATAAGTTATATATTTAGGAAAAAGACCTGGGTAAATACAGGCAGCAGGGGACAAACTTGAAAATACACACATAACTTCTTGCAGTGCTGAAGTTATGTTCTTCCCTCACATATATGATCCCCTTTGATAAATGTAATGGGCGATGGTTGGAAGTAAATATGAAATTAAAAATAGACTAGGGATGATGGTATTTTACATTAGTTTCAAGGTCACTGTTGTATCGCAAAACACACGACTCACAGGCCGGCTTTTTAATCCCCTTGATCGTGCCTGTGCAGGAACGCTCAGCGGCTAGCTGGTGACGTCATTGACCATTGGCGATGCCTGTGCAAGGTTCACTGGGGTAACGAAATTTGGGTATGCCAGGGACCCGCCTTTTAATCCTACTCCCAGGCAAATTGAAGACTGGCTACCCGATGAGGTAACAAAAAACACACGAGACATGTACCGGCCATCACCATTTGTAACGAAAAACACACGAGACAAGTACCGGCCTTCGAAAAAAGTTCGTGAAACCGGGGGTGCAAGTACCGGCCGTCGAAAAAAGTTTGTGAAACCGGGGGTGCAAGTACCGGCCGTCGAAAAAAGTTCGTGAAACTGGGGGGTGCAAGTACAGGTGACATGATAGAGCTGTGAATGAATGGACATGATAAAGGGGGAATATTAATAGACTATTAAAATTATCAACACTAGACAGAACATGAATCAATGGACATAAATTGGAATAAGTTTTAGATTTAGGAAAAAGACCTGGGTAAATACCGGTTCTGTAAACAGGGTTTGAACTCATTTCTTATGTTATTATTATTATGTAATCTTAGCTATAAAATGATCTTAGACAATGGGAAACCGTATGGTAATACCTAATTGTGAAAAAACGAGCTTATAATGGTTAACGCCATTGCACATTAGGCTTGACAGAAGGCAGCATTTGAATCCCCCTTTGCTATAAATATTGAAAATGGGAATAATTACACTATAACAGAAAACGGACTTATACACGGAAGATGAAGACGGGGGTGACGTCATTGACCATTAGCAATGTCTGTGCATGGCCCACTGGGGTACCGAAAAACAGGTACGCCAAGTCGTGTCCCATCAAAACTGCAACGAAAAACAGGTACGCCAAGTCGTGTCCCATCAAAACTGCAACGAAAACAGGTACGCCAAGTCGTGTCCCATCAAAACTGCAACGAAAAACAGGTACGCCAAGTCGTGTCCCATCAAAACTGCAACGAAAACAGGTACGCCAAGTCGTGTCCCTCGAAAGAAGCAAAACGGACACGACTTGGCGTACTTTCTACTACTGGTGTTAGCTGGGATGAGAGTGGTACTGGAGGTGGTGTTAGCTGGGATGAGTGGTACTGGAGGTGGTGTTGATTGGGATGAGAGTGGTACTGGAGGTGGTGTTAGCTGGGATGAGAGTGGTACTGGAGGTGGTGTTGATTGGGATGAGAGTGGTACTGGAGGTGGTGTTAGCTGGGATGAGAGTGGTACTGGAGGTGGTGTTAGCTGGGATGAGAGTGGTACTGGAGGTGGTGTTAGCTGGGATGAGAATGGTACTGGAGGTGGTGTTAGCTGGGATGAGTGGTACTGGAGGTGGTGTTGATTGGGATGAGAGTGGTACTGGAGGTGGTGTTAGCTGGGATGAGTGGTACTGGAGGTGGTGTTAGCTGGGATGAGTGGTACTGGAGGTGGTGTTAGCTGGGATGAGAGTGGTACTGGAGGTGGTGTTAGCTGGGATGAGTGGTACTGGAGGTGGTGTTGATTGGGATGAGAGTGGTACTGGAGGTGGTGTTAGCTGGGATGAGTGGTACTGGAGGTGGTGTTAGCTGGGATGAGTGGTACTGGAGGTGGTGTTAGCTGGAATGAGAGTGGTACTGGAGGTGGTGTTAGCTGGGATGAGTGGTACTGGAGGTGGTGTTAGCTGGGATGAGTGGTACTGGAGGTGGTGTTAGCTGGGATGAGAGTGGTACTGGAGGTTGTGTTAGCTGGGATGAGTGGTACTGGAGGTGGTGTTGATTGGGGTGAGAGTGGTACTGGAGGTGGTGTTGGTTGGGATGAGAGTGGTACTGGAGGTGGTGTTAGCTGGGATGAGAGTGGTATTGGAGGTGGTGTTGATTGGGATGAGAGTGGTACTGGAGGTGGTGTTAGCTGGGATGAGAGTGGTACTGGAGGTGGTGTTAGCTGGGGTGAGAGTGGTACTGGAGGTGGTGTTAGCTGGGGTGAGAGTGGTACTGGAGGTGGTGTTAGCTGGGGTGAGAGTGGTACTGGAGGTGGTGTTGGTTGGGATGAGAGTGGTACTGGAGGTGGTGTTAGCTGGGATGAGAGTGGTACTGGAGGTGTTGTTAGCTGGGATGAGAGTGGTACTGGAGGTGGTGTTAGCTGGGATGAGAGTGGTACTGGAGGTGTTGTTAGCTGGGATGAGAGTGGTACTGGAGGTGGTGTTAGCTGGGATGAGAGTGGTACTGGAGGTGTTGTTAGCTGGGGTGAGAGTGGTACTGGAGGTGTTGTTAGCTGGGATGAGAGTGGTACTGGAGGTGGTGTTAGCTGGGATGAGAGTGGTACTGGAGGTGTTGTTAGCTGGGATGAGAGTGGTACTGGAGGTGGTGTTAGCTGGGATGAGAGTGGTACTGGAGGTGTTGTTAGCTGGGATGAGAGTGGTACTGGAGGTGGTGTTAGCTGGGGTGAGAGTGGTACTGGAGGTGTTGTTAGCTGGGATGAGAGTGGTACTGGAGGTGGTGTTAGCTGGGGTGAGAGTGGTACTGGAGGTGGTGTTAGCTGGGATGAGAGTGGTACTGGAGGTGGTGTTAGCTGGGGTGAGAGTGGTACTGGAGGTGTTGTTAGCTGGGATGAGAGTGGTACTGGAGGTGGTGTTAGCTGGGATGAGAGTGGTACTGGAGATGGTGTTAGCTGGGGTGAGAGTGGTACTGGAGGTGGTGTTAGCTGGGATGAGAGTGGTACTGGAGGTGGTGTTAGCTGGGGTGAGAGTGGTACTGGAGGTGTTGTTAGCTGGGATGAGTGGTACTGGAGGTGGTGTTAGCTGGGGTGAGAGTGGTACTGGAGGTGGTGTTAGCTGGGATGAGAGTGGTACTGGAGGTGGTGTTAGCTGGGATGAGTGGTACTGGAGATGCGGCGTTAACACTGTTATCAGTCTCTGGCGGATGTGTTCATATATGTGTGTGTGGTGAGCTTCCACTCCTCTCAGATGTTATTTAAGACTCCACAGTGTGTTGAGAAACCTGAACCTTTCCTCTGTGTTGTGAATTAACTGGTGCCTGAGTTTTTTAACCTTTCCCTGCTATATGGTGGACTGGCAGGTGTGTGGCCAGTGTTGTACTGAAGTTATCAGTGAAGAAAGTGTTAAGTGTAACTTTCCCTGCTATATGGTGGACTGGCAGGTGTGTGGCCAGTGTTGTTGTGAAGTTATCAGTGAAGAAAGTGTTAAGTGTAACTTTCCTTGCTATATGGTGGACTGGCAGGTGTGTGGCCAGTGTTGTACTGAAGTTATCAGTGAAGAAAGTGTTAAGTGTAACTTTCCCTGCTATATGGTGGACTGGCAGGTGTGTGGCCAGTGTTGTTGTGAAGTTATCAGTGAAGAAAGTGTTAAGTGTAACTTTCCCTGCTATATGGTGGACTGGCAGGTGTGTGGCCAGTGTTGTTGTGAAGTTATCAGTGAAGAAAGTGTTAAGTGTAACTTTCCCTGCTATATGGTGGACTGGCAGGTGTGTGGACAGTGTTGTACTGAAGTTATAGGGGAAAATATTGTTAAGTGACTCACATATTTATATTTATCGTCATTGTTAAAGTTACTGGCAGTAAATTTATTCAAAATTGTTTTATAATTTACTAGTAGGGACACCCGGTGGAGCCCGGGTCTCTCTGTCTCTCGCTCTCACACAATTAACTGTCTCTCCCCGTTTCTCTTCCCCCCCCCCTCTCTCCCTCTGCCTACACCTCTCTACCCTCTCTCTCCCTCTATCTCCACCCCTCTACCCCCCCTCTCTCTCTCCCTCTCTCTCTCTCTTCATATATCTCCCTACCTGCCTCTGTCTCCATCTTTCTCTGTCCTTTGACAACTTTAAAAGTCACATGTTCTCGTAGCTGCGGGCTCGGGATGATGGGAAGAAAATATATGTTAATATTCCTGTGATCAGTCTGTAATAACTGCTTTCAAATTGTTGTTTACCAAGTATTTGTCCGGAGGCCGGAACCCTAATGTTGTGGGGCTGACTGTGGGACTGTGGCGGGCAGTTCTCTCCTGAACTGTGTTACTGGTTCACAAGGAACACTGTTGCTGGTTCACAAGGAACACTGTTGCTGGTTCAGAAGAAACACTGTTGATGGTTCAGAAGGAACACTGTTCATGGTTCACAAGGAACACTGTTGATGGTTCACAAGGAACACTTGCTGGTTCACAAGGAACACTGTTGATGGTTCACAAGGAACACTTGCTGGTTCACAAGGAACACTGTTGATGGTTCACAAGGAACACTTGCTGGTTCAGAAGAAACACTGTTGATGGTTCAGAAGGAACACTGTTCATGGTTCACAAGGAACACTGTTGATGGTTCAGAAGGAAGACTGATGCTAGTGCAGAAGGAAGACTGGTGCTAGTTCACAAGGAAGACTGGTGCTAGGGAAGAATGGGTCCTATGCAGTTCATGTTATTCTTATGTTGTTATATAGTACTATGTGAGATACCCCAGATCAGTATCTGTGTCTGTCTCTCTCTCTGCGTGTTTACTTATGTGTCTTCCTCTTTCTCTGTATTGACCTAGTTGTGCTTGTGGGGGTTGAGCTCTGCTCTTTCCGCCCGCCTCTCAACTGTCAATCACTCAACTGTTACTACCTAACTAACTCCCCCCCCCCCCCCCCACACACACATACACCCAGGCAGCATCCAGCAACAGTCGTCTAACTCCCAAGTACCTATTTACTGCTAGGTAGCTCCCATATACGCCTCTAGGCGGCCACTTTATGTACCTCTAGGCGGACCATTTATGTGCCTCCGGGTGGTCCCTTTATGTGCCTCTAGGCGGCCCTTTATGTGCCTCTAGGCGGTCCCTTTATGTGCCTCTAGGCGGCCCTTTATGTGCCACTAGGCGGCCCTTTATGTGCCTCTAGGCGGCCCGTTTATGCGCCTGTAGGCGGCCTCTTTATGCGCCTCTAGGAAGGCCCCCTTATGCGCCTCTAGGGAGGCCCCTTTATGCGCCTCTAGGCGGCCCTCCATCGTTGCTCCTATGCGAGACGCTCAGGAGACGGAAGTTTACTTGTAGTAAACTCCATGTAAGTTGTTAACATTGTACTGTGAATATTGTCCACAAGAGAGCGGAGGGGAAGAGGGCGATTGACCCAGAAGTTCAGATGGGAACCCTAACAAGAAAATAAATTAATATTTTAAATCCCAGTTAATATGGTATAGCAAAGTTCGTCGTGGAGATCGCTTTGGCACTGTGCAAAGTTGTTCTCGCTACATATATTCCATCCCCTGTTGGGCACATACCCAGCAGGAATTAGTGTTAGAAATGTGGTGAGGCTAGCTTCCTAGGTCTGCTCTTTAACCTCGCATTGACAGGCATTAAGTTTTATTGATATAGATTTATTGTTTCTTGTTCTCCTTTCTGTTGATATAGTTAACAACTTATCATTATTACCTTTGATATAACTTTTCATCCTTTTAACTACATCAATCATGTCATCTATACTTTTCGAAGAATGTGTAAACATAGCTTCCTTAATCTCTCTTAATAAGGGAGATTTCTAATTCCTGAGATCAACTTTGTCATTCTTCTCTTTACGGGTTCAAGTTAAATTATGTCCAGTATATTGTATGGTGACCAAACTGAACTGCATAATCTAAATAGGTCCTTACAAGAGCAAGATAAAGGGAGAGAATAACATTACTATATGATACACCGTATATTTCTGTGTGAGAAAATGAGCACCATTGCTCTACCCAGCAAACACAAATCATCTACACAACGTTCGCCTATCTCTCCCATAGGTGTGGGAATGATTTGCATTGAGAATGGTGCAGGAGAGCCTTTGAGAAACTTTTACTCAAAAAATCCAAACACAAAGGTTTAATTATAAATTGTTTTTCTACAATTATTTTCTTCCAAATGTAAAACAAATAGTTTTTACATGTTTAAATATAAAATTTATGGAGTTTTTTTGTAAAATTCATTAATAAATTCTGAATGATATATATTGGCTGAGTGAAACCTTTAAAATCCATTTAGTTATAATATGAACAGAAAAAAGTAGTTTTCCAAATTTTCTAAAAATCGCTCTTTTTAACACAATTTGACTCCTTATGCATTCCACTAAACACTAATATCATGTTTAAATATATAATTTATGTATTATTCCCTAAGATAATTTATATAAATTATAAAAGTTGCTGGAAAGTGGTGAGAAAGAATCTGAAAACGTTTTGTTGTCTTATATTGGCGTGTTCTTATTAACTAGAGTGAGTAAGAGTGAGCGAGAGTGGGTAAGAGTGAGTAAGAGTGACTGAAGGTGAGTGAGAGTGCCAGAGAGTGTGTAAGTGTGAGTAAGAGTGAGTATAAGTAAGAGTGACTGAGAGTAAGAGTGACAGAGTGAGTAAGAGTGAGAGTAAGGGTGACAGAATGAGTAAGAGTGAGAGTAAAGTGATTGAGAGTAAGGGTGAGTATGAGAGTAAGAGTGATTGAGAGTTAGAGTGAGAGTAAGAGTGATTGAGAGTTAGTGAGAGTAAGAGTTAGTGAGAGTAAGAGTGATTGAGAGTAAGAGTGATTGAGAGTAAGAGTGATTGAGAGTAAGAGTGATTGGGAGTAAGAGTGATTGAGAGTAAGAGTGATTGGGAGTAAGAGTGATTGGGAGTAGGAGTTAGAGTGAGAGTAGGAGTAAGAATGAGAATAAGAGTGATTGAGAGTAAGAGTGAGTAAGAGTAAGAATGAGAGTAAGAGTGATTGAGAGTGTGATTGAGAGTAAGAGTGATTGAGAGTAAGAGTGATTGAGAGTAAGAGTGACTGGGAGTAAGAGTGATTGGGAGTAAGAGTGAGAGTAAGAATGAGAATAAGAGTGATTGAGAGTAAGAGTGATTGGGAGTAAGAGTAAGAGTAAGAATGAGAGTAGGAGTGATTGGGAGTAGGAGTGATTGGGAGTAGGAGTGATTGGGAGTAAGAGTGATTGAGAGTAAGAGTAATTGAGAGTAAGAGTATGAGAGTAAGAGTGAGAGAGTGAGTATGAATGGGTAAGGGTGACTGAGAGTGAGTAAGAGTGACAGAGTAAGAATGACAGAGTAAGAGTGATAGAGAGTAAGAGTGATAGAGAGTAAGAGTGACAGAGAGTAAGAGTGACAGAGAGTAAGAGTGACAGAGTAAGAGTGACAGAGAGTATGAGTGACAGAGAGTAAGAGTGACAGAGAGTAAGAGTGACAGAGAGTAAGAGCGACAGAGAGTAAGAGTGACAGAGAGTAAGAGTGACAGAGTAAGAGTGAGTATGAGAGTGAGTAAGGATGACTGAGAGAAAGAGTGAGTAATAGTGCATAAGAGTGATTGAGAGTTAGAGTGAGAGTAAGAGTGATTGAGAGTTAGTGAGAGTAAAAGTGATTGAGAGTAAGAGTGATTGAGAGTAAGAGTGATTGGGAGTAAGAGTGATTGAGAGTAAGAGTGATTGGGAGTAAGAGTGCTTGGGTGTAGGAGTAAGAATGAGAATAAGAGTGATTGAGAGTAAGAGTGAGTAAGAGTAAGAATGAGAGTAAGAGTGATTGAGAGTAAGAGTGATTGAGAGTAAGAGTGATTGGGAGTAAGAGTGATTGAGAGTAAGAGTGATTGGGAGTAAGAGTGATTGGGAGTAGGAGTAAGAATGAGAATAAGAGTGATTGAGAGTAAGAGTGAGTAAGAGTAAGAATGAGAGTAAGAGTGATTGAGAGTAAGAGTGATTGAGAGTAAGAGTGATTGGCAGTAAGAGTGAGAGTAAGAGTAAGAATGAGAATAAGAGTGATTGAGAGTAAGAGTGATTGGGAGTAAGAGTAAGAGTAAGAATGAGAGTAGGAGTGATTGAGAGTAGGAGTGATTGGGAGTAGGAGTGATTGGGAGTAAGAGTGATTGAGAGTAAGAGTGACAGAGAGTAAGAGTGAGAGAGTGAGTATGAATGGGTAAGGGTGACTGAGAGTGAGTAAGAATGACAGTAAGAGTGACAGAGAGTAAGAGTGACAGAGAGTAAGAGTGACAGAGAGTAAGAGTGACAGAGAGTAAGAGTGACAGAGAGTAAGAGTGACAGAGAGTAAGAGTGACAGAGAGTAAGAGTGACAGAGAGTAGGAGTGACAGAGAGTAAGAGTGACAGAGAGTAAGAGTGACAGAGAGTAAGAGTGACAGAGAGTAAGAGTGACAGAGAGTAAGAGTGACAGAGAGTAAGAGTGACAGAGAGTAAGAGTGACAGAGAGTAAGAGTGACAGAGAGTAAGAGTGGCAGAGAGTAAGAGAGTGAGAGTGATTATGAGAGAGTTAAGAGTGTGAGGTGTGAGAGAATAGCAGGCCAGGGAGGCAGGATGTGTGGTCACAGGCGAGGCCTAGGCCTCGTGATCTCTAATGTTGGTTTTTATATATATGTGGGATTTTTTGTCCTGTTTCAAATTATAATTATTTAGCAGGAATGTAATAAGATATTGCACAGTATTAATGTGACAATAATATATGCATTATTTCCTTGATAATCAAACTTGTTGTTCAAAGATAATATACAATCTTTGAAGGAAACATTTTGAGAGCGCGAGCTGGCAACACTGGGCTGGTGGGTGAGAGAGACATATGGTTAGTTGTACTCAGACCTTCACTGGTGAAGGGTGTGTCCCAGCTGGCCGCCACCAGCCGCCACCCGCCACCAGCCGCCACCCGCCGCCCACCACCAGCCGCCACCCACCACCACCCACCACCACCCGCCACCTGCCACCACCCACCACCAGCCGCCACCCGCCACCAGCCACCAGCCACCGCCACCCACCACCGCCACTCACCACCCGCCGCCACCACCCACCACCAGCCGCCACCCGCCACCACCCACCACCAGCCGCCACCCGCCACCACCCACCACCAGCCGCCACCAGCCACCGCCACTCACCACCCGCCGCCACCACCCACCACCAGCCGCCACCCGCCACCACCCACCACCCACCACCAGCCGCCACCCACCACCAGCCGCCACCCGCCACCACCCACCACCAGCCGCCACCTGCCACCACCCACCACCAGCCGCCACCCGCCACCACCCGCCGCCACCCGCCACCCACCACCAGCCGCCACCCGCCGCCACCCGCCACCCACCACCAGCCGCCACCCGCCACCCACCACCAGCCGCCACCCACCACCAGCCGCCACCCACCACCAGCCGCCACCTGCCACCACCCACCACCAGCCGCCAGCCGCCACCACCCACCACCCACCACCAGCCGCCACCTGCCACCACCAGCCGCCACCCGCCACCACCCACCACCAGCCGCCACCCGCCGCCACCCGCCGCCCACCACCAGCCGCCACCCGCCACCACCCACCACCAGCCGCCACCCGCCACCCACCACCAGCCGCCACCCGCCACCAGCCGCCACTCGCCACCACCCACCACCCACCACCGCCACCACCACCTGCCACCAGCCGCCACCACCGCCCGCTATCAGCCGTCATCGCCCGTTGCCACAGTCGCCACCGCAAGCCGCCACCGCCAGCCGCCACCAGCCCCCCCACCGCCGATCGTCACCACCCATCACAGCCGCCGCCGCCCGCCACCGCCCGCCACCGCCCGCCACCACCCACCACAGCCGCCACCACCCACCACCCGCCGCCACCACCCACCACCACCAGCCGCCGCCGCCACCCACCACCCGCCGCCACCACCCACCACCACCAGCCGCCGCCGCCACCACCACCCACCACCACCGCCGCCACCACCCACCACCACCAGCCGCCGCCGCCACCACCACCACCCACCACCACCGCCGCCACCACCGCCAGCCGCCACCACTCATCACAGACGCCGCCACCCGCCACCGCCCGCCACCACCGCCAGACACAGCCGCCAGTGTCCGCCACCGCCGCCACTGTCCGCCACCGCCGCCACTGTCCGCCACCGCCGCCACTGTCCGCCACCGCCGCCACTGTCCGCCACCGCCGCCACTGTCCGCCCGCCGCCACCACTGTCCGCCCGCCGCCACCACTGTCCGCCCGCCGCCACCACTGTCCGCCCGCCGCCACCACTGTCCGCCCGCCGCCACCACTGTCCGCCCGCCGCCACCACTGTCCGCCCGCCGCCACCACTGTCCGCCCGCCGCCACCACTGTCCCCCCGCCGCCACTATCCGCCACCGCCGCCATTATCCGCCACCGCCGCCACTATCCGCCACCGCCGCCACTGTCCGCCCGCCGCCACTGTCCGCCCGCCGCCACTGTCCGCCCGCCGCCGCCCTGTCCGCCCGCCGCCACTGTCCGCCCGCCGCTACTATCCGCCACCGCCGCCACTGTCCGCCCGCCGCCACTGTCCGCCCGCTGCCACTATCCGCCACCGCCACTATCCGCCACCGCCACCACTGTCCGCCACCGCCACCACTGTCTGCCACCGCCACCACTGTCTGCCACCGCCACCACTGTCCGCCCGCCGCCACCACTGTCCGCCCGCCGCCACCACTGTCCGCCCGCCGCCACCACTGTCCGCCCGCCGCCACCTCTGTCCGCCCGCCGCCTCCACTGTCCGCCCGCCGCCTCCACTGTCCGCCCGCCGCCACCACTGTCCGCCCGCCGCCACCACTGTCCGCCCGCCGCCGCCACTGTTTGCCCGCCGCCGCCACTGTCCGCCCGCCGCCGTCACTGTCCGCCCGCCGCCGCCACTGTCCGCCCGCCGCCACTGTCCACCACCACCGCCAAAGTCGCCACTGTCCGCCCGCCGCCACTATCCGCCACTGTCCGCCCGCCGCCACTGTCCGCCCGCCGCCACTGTCCGCCCGCCGCCACTATCCGCCACCGCCGCCACTGTCCTCCTGCCGCCACTGTCCGCCCGCCGCCACTGTCCGCCCGCCGCCACTGTCCGCCCGCCGCCGCCCTGTCCGCCCGCCGCCACTGTCCACCACCACCGCCACTGTCCGCCACAGCCGCCACTCTCCGCCGTACAGCCTCCCCTCTCTCCGTTAGTAAATAATTATAATTGTTAGTAAATAATAAAAGAAATATAAATTATTAGATTTTTTTTACCCTTCAATTGGTTTTAATATTTAAATTGAAAATAATATAATATAAAATATAATAAAAATAATATAATATAAAATATAATTTAATTTCAAGAAATTTAACTTTAAACACAAAGATGTGAAAAGGGTTCAGATTATTGGCTCAAACCTTTCATAAGAGATTCATATTGGTATATGAATGGATTATGAATGACTCATGTTAGGAGTGTAAAGTTGCCACAACATCTCAAATTAGTGTTAGATACATATGTCTTGGTTATAAGTTTTGGAAACCTATTTAAGTCCACACACAATATCGTATCTGATACGATAAAACAAACGTTTCCAATACTTTCCAATACTTTCCAGATATGTTGTGGCAACCTAAAATTGTTTGCTGGGTACCTAAACCAGAAGCCAACACCACAATGATCACAGGAGTTAGGTCGAAATATTGACAAGTTTTAAGTTATAAAATAAAACAAAATGCAGGAGACAGACTTTGTAATTTTATTTGTTTTAGTGATCTCAAAAATGTATTTATGGCCGAATGTTTAACACTAACATTTTGTTTTAATAACGTTAAATTGTTCTTCCAGATGACAGAAATCTGAAGAGTATAAAGACAGAAGAAATTAAATAGTTAAAGAACAAACTGAAAATAACAAATAAAGCTGGAACCGAATATTGCATTAACATGTGAACACGTTTCGTAAAATTGGATTTTTTTGGAAATCACTTATATTTTTGGTCAATTAAGTGACTGTATTGTGGTTAATGCAGTCGGATCATCACCGATTAGATCCGAGTTTGATTCCCTGGCAGTGTGAGGTGCTCAGCCACCTGATACCTCTGTTCACCTAGCAGTAAATATTAACCTGGAAATTAGTCAACTGTTGAGGGATACATCCTGAGGAAGGTCTGTCGTTGGCTTAGGAAGGCCTACACAAGCTGCCCGTCTCCGACAGTGGGAAACAATGTTATGTTTTTAAACTTAATAAATAACAAAACCAGTGTGGGTCATTTTCTGCTTGTGTGAAACTTGACAACAGTTGTGTGAGGTGAGAATCATACGGCCCAATATGGCGGCCTCGAGTCCTGTTATCCAACCGGAAGATGTGAACAGACTGCGGTATGGGCTGGCTGTGAATAAGGCAGGACGAGACGCGCTAGCAAGTGTGTTTATGTGGTCGTACCGGAGCACCTTCCCAGTAGTGACTTACCTCACTCAGGACTTGGGGTACACCAATGCTCAGTACAGGCGTGTCTTCGATGATCACCAGAGGGATAAACTCGAAGCTTCCTCTGACGCGGCAACTTTTGACATCACCCTGTTGTATAAACTCCTGCAACGTGTGTGTGGTCTGGCTGAGATGAATAACCCCACGTGGACCACTCCAGGGCCTCAGGGACCATCACTTGAACACCTCATTTACAGCCTCAAGCAACACCGAAACACGTTGGCCCATGATAATGTGGGAATGTCAGAGCAAGATCTTACGTCAACACTGATGGAGCTCAGTGACTTATTGGCCAAGATGCTGGCAGAGGCCGGCGTCCGGTGTGGGGCAAACAGCCAGGATGTGGACCACGTGACCAGAGATGTCACCAAGTATATTGGTGGTCTGCTAGAGAAGGTCAGAGAGCCGCTGGATCCCTCAGATGTGGCGTACTTGCCACAGCTCCGCCAGTATATTAAGATGTTCAAAAGCCACATCACAGAAGAGATTAAGGAGATGAGCAAGCAGGAGCTAACTGACGGGTATAAACTGCTGTACCAGATTGTTCCCGCACCCTGGCTCCTCCTCATCATTAACTACAACCCAAGTCTTGCTTTTACACGACTGCGACTCCTTGAAGATCCCGTCATAGGGGCATAGACCCTCCCACGCTGCCAAGGGTCAGGATATAAACTATGAAGACATCTTGAGTATGAGACTAGAGGACGGAAGAGTCCCTCAGTGTGTCCTCCTGACGGGGGAAGGTGGTATGGGCAAGACAACTTTACTCAAGCTCATCCTCGAGAAGTGGGTAGAGGACCCTGCTGCCATACGTCACCTGGGCACTTTGGACCTCGTTTTCTATGTACAGTGCAGAGACTCACATCTTAATACCTTCGATGGTCTCCTCCGCCAGTTGCTGCCTCAAACACTTAGTGATGCTGACACTGATTTCCAGCTGTTTAAGGAGATAATCTTGAGCTTAAATATATTAGTCCTGATTGACGGCTACGACGAGGTCAACGACCATTCAGGAAGGCTGGTGAAGGAGCTGTTGCACCTGCCTGGCAAGGATGTGAGGTTGGTGATAACCACACGGCCGGGGTGGGACCAACAACTGTCACAGCTCGTCCCACACACCAGACCTCGCTGCAACATCCTCGTCTTGGGCATCACTCCAGAACGTCGCGTGGAGTTCGCCTAGAGAACCATCAAGGTGCTGGTGGAGGAAGACTGCCAACGGAGTGTCATCGCAGGTAGATTTACCCAGCGGCTGGAGCAGATGAGTCAGTTCCTGGGTGAGTACCTCAACACTCCACTCACCTTGACATTGTTGGCGCTGCTGTGTGTCGAGGCTCCAGAATAATTTAACAACCTCACCACAAACACTCAAGTCTACGAGAAGATTCGTGACTTCATAACCAGCAAATTAGTGTCCAGACTCACAGACAAACACGTGACCGAACCCAAAAGAAAATGTGAGGAAAATGTGAAAAAGTTTTTGAGGTTCTTAGAAGAGATTAGTTTAAGAGGGATCCAGAGGAAGGAGTACGACCTTTAGCCAGAGACGGAAGCGGAGATTAGGGAGAAGTGTGACACTTTGGGGCTGCCGCAGGAGGAGGTCTTGTCCAACTATTTCACAAGAACCAGCTACCGTCGGGGCCTCAATGTGGTGTGGGTGTTTGGCTATTTTCACGCCAGGTACCAGGAATATTGTGCCAGCAGGAGGCTGGTCGATCTCTTGTTGAGGGCTGAGCAAGACCGAGGTGATCCAGCATCACACCGTGTGTCAGGGGAAAGGTCTACAATCATTGACCTCTTGGTGGATGTTGTACGTAAGGAAAAACGCTCCTTGGGAGATCACATGAGAGGTTTCGAGTTTGATATTAGCGACGTGCAACAAGAGTTTAGGGAACGCCCCAGATGGCAGAACATTTTACTCAGCACTACCGGGGTACTGTGTGCCCGGGGAGTAGAGCACAGGTTCATTACTCACATAGCTGACCTGTGCAACATGGTAACAAATTCGACTGACGAGCTGTTGAAGCATGTAGCAGAGTCCCGCGGGAGTGAGCATGTCATCCAAGCCGTGTGTAAGAAGCTCCGTACATACCACAGATGGGAAATAGGGAGTGTTGACTCGTGGGTTGTCCTGCCGCTTGTTCTTAAGAAGGTGACACCTAAGAACATTTGCCTAATCATAAACGATACACCCCAACTAATGCCGTGTCTGTCTACACTGTCAGTGCTGGCAAAAATGAAGGTAACCATATACTTAGTTCTTGCATATAGTTTATACAGCAAAGAGATAAACAGTGATATATCAAAACAGTGTTTGGAGAGGCTGACAGCCCCCGGCAGTAAGCATACTTTAAAGGAGTTTCTTGGTGTCTTGCCTGAGGCAGCCATACCCCTCCTGCCTCACACCCTCGAGACCCTCAACCTGCGCCTCACACTACAGCAACTGCCCGTCCTCATTCGTCACCTGTCTCACCTTCCTCACCTGCAGACTCTTGGTAAATATTCATATTTTCCACCATAATTTTTAGGGTTATTTATTAATACCAAAATTATGCAAAGGGCTTCATTCGTCATGTTTAATATAGTAATTCAGATTGATATTGTTTACATATATGTTTACAACCTTATGGACGAAAGACTCCTTATATTGTTTACAAACATAATCACCTTATGCGAGACAAACCCTTTATATTGTTTACAAACATAATCACCTTAAGGGAGACAAACACCTTACATTGTTTACAAATATAGTCACCTTAAGAGTGATAAAACTTCTACTTCGATTACAAATATAGACTTATTAAGGACGACCACTTCATGAATAATAAATTTTCGAAACATTCCGCTGCTGTATATATTCTTGTGCATAAATAATTTCATGAAATATTTAGCGACGCCAAACTTTTGGTTCAGATGACTTACCACTTTGACTTTGACTCGTGGTACAGATCTCCTTTCACTGTGACCTAATTCCTGTTCAAGATGACCTTTCACTGTGACCTAATTCCTGTTCAAGATGACCTTTCACTGTGACCTAATTCCTGTTCAAGATGACCTTTCACTGTGACCTAATTCCTGTTCAAGATGACCTTTCACTGTGACCTAATTCCTGTTCAAGATGACCTTTCACTGTGACCTAATTCCTGTTCAAGATGACCTTTCACTGTGACCTAATTCCTGTTCAAGATGACCTTTCACTGTGACCTAATTCCTGTTCAAGATGACCTTTCACTGTGACCTAATTCCTGTTCAAGATGACCTTTCACTGTGACCTAATTCCTGTTCAAGATGACCTTTCACTGTAACCTTATTCCTGTTTAAGATGACCTTTTACTGTGACCTAATTCCTGTTCAAGATGACCTTTCACTGTAACCTTATTCCTGTTTAAGATGACCTTTTACTGTGACCTAATTCCTGTTCAAGATGACCTTTCACTGTGACCTAATTCCTGTTCAAGATGACCTTTCACTGTAACCTTATTCCTGTTTAAGATGACCTTTTACTGTGACCTAATTCCTGTTCAAGATGACCTTTCACTGTGACCTAATTCCTGTTCAAGATGACCTTTCACTGTAACCTTATTCCTGTTTAAGATGACCATTTACTGTGACCTAATTCCTGTTCAAGATGACCTTTTACTGTGACCTAATTCCTGTTCAAGATGACCTTTCACTGTGACCTAATTCCTGTTCAAGATGACCTTTCACTGTGACCTAATTCCTGTTCAAGATGACCTTTCACTGTGACCTAATTCCTGTTCAGGATGACCTTTCACTGTGACCTAATTCCTGTTCAAGATGACCTTTCACTGTGACCTAACTCCTGTTCAAGATGACCTTTCACTGTGACCTAACTCCTGTTCAAGAAGACCTTTCACTGTGACCTAATTCCTGTTTAAGATGACCTTTTACTGTGACCTAATTCCTGTTCAAGATGACCTTTCACTGTGACCTAATTCCTGTTCAGGATGACCTTTCACTGTGACCTAATTCCTGTTCAAGATGACCTTTCACTGTGACCTAACTCCTGTTCAAGAAGACCTTTCACTGTGACCTAATTTCTGTTCAAGATGACCTTTCACACTGACCTAATTCCTGTTTAAGAAGACCTTTCACTGTGACCTTGATCCTTGGTTAATTAGACCTTCCGTAACTTTGATCCTTAATTCAGGTGACCCATCTATCCCTGTGACCTTGATACTTGGTCCAGATGACCTTTCACTGTGACCTTGACTTAGTTTATATGACCTTGTAATGAGACCTTGACCATTGATAAAGATGACCATGACTCTGACCTTGACACAGATGACCTTGACCATTGACACAGATGACCTTGACCATTTATACAGATGACCTTGACTGTGACCTTGACCATTGACACAGATGACCTTGACCATTGACACAGATGACCTTGACTGTGACCTTCACCATTGATACTGATGACCTTGATTGTGACCTTGACCATTGACACAGATGACCTTGATTGTGACCTTGACCATTGACACAGATGACCTTGACCATTGACACAGATGACCTTGACCATTGACACAGATGACCTTGACCATTGATACAGATGACCTTGACTGTGACCTTGACCATTGACACAGATGACCTTGACCATTGACACAGATGACCTTGACTGTGACCACCATTGATACAGATGACCTTGATTGTGACCTTGACCATTGACACAGATGACCTTGATTGTGACCTTGACCATTGACACAGATGACCTTGACCATTGACACAGATGACCTTGACCATTGACACAGATGACCTTGACCATTGATACAGATGACCTTGACTGTGACCTTGACCATTGACACAGATGACCTTGACCATTGACACAGATGACCTTGACTGTGACCTTCACCATTGATACAGATGACCTTGATTGTGACCTTGACCATTGACACAGATGACCTTGACCATTGACACAGATGACCTTGACCATTGACACAGATGACCTTGACCATTGACACAGATGACCTTGACCATTGATACAGATGACCTTGACTGTGACCTTGACCATTGATACAGATGACCTTGACTGTGACCTTGACCATTTATACAGATGACCTTGACCGTGGCTTTTAAAAGCTATTAATACATAGTTTAGATGCTATTAATACTGTCCAAAATACGGACTTGCCATTAGGTAATAAACCCAACAGTAAGGTGAGTGGAGGGCTCAGTATGTCTTCTTGTTATATCTTAGAACATACCAGTAACGACCGTGACTGTATCTCAGTGTATGTCTTCAGGCATTAACCTGGACGCCACGGGCTACGTGGACCCGGACACTCTGGACGCCACGGGCTACGTGGACCCGGACACTCTGGACGCCACGGGCTACGTGAACCCGGACACTCTGGACGCCACGGGCTACGTGGACCCGGACACTCTGGACGCCACGGGCTACGTGGACCCGGACACTCTGGACGCCACGGGCTACGTGGACCCGGACACTCTGGACGCCACGGGCTATGTGAACCCGGACACTCTGGACGCCACGGGCTACGTGGACCCGGACACTCTGGACGCCACGGGCTACGTGGACCCGGACACTCTAGACGCCACGGGCTACGTGAACCCGGTCACTCTGGGCGCCACGGGCTACGTGGACCCGGACACTCTGGACGCCACGGGCTACGTGGACCCGGACACTCTGGACGCCACGGGCTACGTGGACCCGGACACTCTGGACGCCACGGGCTACGTGAACCCGGACACTCTGGACGCCACGGGCTACGTGGACCCGGACACCCTGGACACTCTGCCGTACCAGGGAAGGATACTCAACCTGACCATCAGGCGGGACCTCACTGATGACGACCCCGCCATAGACTGGTGGTGCCACCTGGCGACTCAGCTGTGTCTTTTCTCAAGAGGACGGTATAATGTCCTGGACTTCTCTAGCACGCGTCTCACCAGTACGTATTGACTACATTTTAACACGTGAATATCTGTAACTCAGTTTTTTAATTCACAGTGTTTCCAGTGGTTTCAAAAATATTTTTACATTAAAAGTCATGAATTAGAGAACTTATAAGGCTTCTTGAGTAACTTTGAGCACCGTTTAGCGACCAAGAATATTCATTAAGCAAGCTTCACTGCTTATAAGATAACACTGATCAATATTTAGCCCAACATTGTCTTGCTTAATACAAGCTAGATTTAGTTGATATAAGTTTTCTTTGGCATGAGTGTGTGACATAGACAGGTGTGGGTGGGGAGAGTAGCCAGGTGTGGGCTTTAGTGTTCCTTCTCATCTACAGGTGTGGGTCGGGAGAGTAGCCAGGTGTGACAACGTTTGTTTTCATGTATTAGCTACTATTATAGTGTGGGTTGGGTGTTGTCGTGTTGTTGATCCTTCTTTCTGGACAACCCAACCCACAACTCGGTAGAGTGTTTATACTTTACCAGGAGATCACCCTGGGCGCTTCTGGCTCTTGGAGAGGGGCTCAACGTCACACGTTTAGGGGATGCGGCTCCAACACTTAGCCTCGTTGTCACGTGCACACACCCACTCGAGCCGCTGTGACTCCCCACTCTCTCCTCATGAGATATGATCTCCTCAATCCCCTATGACTTATTAGTATTACCTTCTACCCTGTCCACAGCAGTGGTTCTTGGTTCTCTCTCTCTCTCTCTCTCTCTTCTTCTGTACTATTTCATGGGAAGCCTCACTTGGACAAGGGCAAACACCAGCAAATTGGAATATATTTACTGGACTGAGCACATACACAATACATACACACATATAATAATAATGAATCCTATACTCTATACTATTACAATCAGGTTGCACTCCAACACAATCAGAACTCTATCATCAGCTTATCAAGTGGTATCCTATCTTCTGATTCACCACCTGATATTACCAACCTCCTCAAGTAGATCAAGTCTTATAATACAATGTTGTACTATCAGCAAGAGAATATATATATATTTATAAACATGTACAAGGAAAATCAGTGTATGAGTGCAATAACATATATATATCAGTATAAACGTTCCTTGATACACAACAATGACCAATCGATCACCCTATCGGTCCTAGAACACATACATCTGTAGGTAATCCAGCCTACGACTGCAACTCTATGCTTCAGTATAAACTCCTTGGTACAAAAATGGCAAACAATCACTCACCTTTCACTGCGTCTTACACGCTAAAGCCAAACACTCTATCACCTCCCTACAAGTGATCATTTAGAACTTCCCTTCCACATCTGGAAGTTCACTACCCTGATATCTTCAGGTTCTTCCGGGCTTATCTACCAGGATCCTCTGCAGCTCCTCCAGGCTGCTACCACGAAGTTTCCTTGGGCAACTATGGTGCTTCACTACCTCTACTAGGTTCCTCCACAGCTCTCCTGGCTGCTACACCATGAAGTTCAGTCGAGCAACTATGGTGCTTCACCACCTCTACAGAAGCATGTGACACTCCTCTTCACTGCTTCTCCTCACAGCTCGAGGTCCTCTCCTCCACTACCTTGGAGTCTCATCAACTACTCCTTCTGTGCTGGATTCGAAGTTCTCAGCAACTTCTTCCCCAAAGACAAACCTGCAACCCATTGACACTCCAATAAAAATGTTGCCCCTTAAACACACAAACAAAAATAACCACACAATATGTTTGCTTCCAACATCTATCTGCTCTCTACATACTGTGAGAGTGGACTCCCCCGTTTTGAGCTGGTCCATGCTCCACCTCGCCCGGCGGGCCTCACTCTGCGAGGGGCCTCCGCCGTCGGGAGCAGGGTTGCCAGATTGGGCTACAAGTAGCGAATTGGGCTACTTTTGAGAGCCCCACGCTCCCATATTTTTAATTTCGCTACTTGCGACTTTTTGGGCTAGTTTAAAAGCAAGTTGGGCTACTTTGGGATATTAATATTAAGAAACTCAATGATGAATATTTATGCTTTAATAATATAATCTGTACAAATCACAGCCGAGTCCAACAGCCTGATTGACTAGACCACTTACCGCAGGAGAGCCCTGGTCAGAGACCGGCCCCTGGGGACATTGATCCTAGGAACCTTTGAAAGAAAAAGTAACCGCAAGGCAAGGTAATCCTCCCCAGGATTACCTTGATTCGATTAGAATAGATTTCCCAACCTTAATTGTTAATAATACTTCATCCCAAAAGCTACACCTGGTTCCACAGATCTTCATTAAGGGGAGAAAGTTATCTAGAAATTTACAGATTGATAAATGATGGGAAAGATCCCTTACAGTTAATACTTTTGTCAGGAAGACGATGGTTGGCAACGAGCGGTAGTGTAAAGCGGCCGTTGGATCAGTGGGGTTCTCTAACAACTCATTACCAAATAGCTTTTTCCTCTTGTGATAAATATGTTGCAAGGCAACTATTTTCAATGTACGCTGATCCCTCCAATAAGCTATATTTCACATGTCTCAAACCAATCCTAAATGATTTTGAAAGGATGAATTTACTTTATCAAAAGATGAAGCAGATCAGTATAGCCTTCACACTGTCTTAGAAAACTTCACTCTTGGAATACTCAGAAGAATCTTTCGTCCTCATCATGCAAAGCTTCATGTTAATTTGGACTACAATTCTATGTATCTGCGCCTGGAGAAAGTTGACTTTGGTTACGAATTTTCAACACTTCAAGCCACTAACAGACAAAACAATTTTACAACCCAGGAAAAGTTTCAAAATGTTCAAGAAAGATGTGATCATTTTTTAATGAAAGCTTGCAAATAGCTTCTTTCTCGTATTCTAAGTAATGCTGAAACTATAAAAAAAGGTGAAAAATCCGTTACCTATCATATGCCTTAGCTTACATGGCCACCATTTTCAGAACTTCCATTAGTATTAGCTGACCAATCTAAGCTTAGTGAAATTGAAAGTCAGTGGCGCCTACTGTTAACCATTGACTAGTCCAACATTTGTAAGGGACAAATTCTGACATCTGAATCGTCATTTTAGACCAAGACAATAACTGTCAAGAACACTGCTGGCGATCCCATACTGATTGACCTCGCTGAGTTTGTGTTGAAAATATACAGCTTGCCAATCAGTAATGCCCTGGTTGAACGGATATTTTCGAGAGTAACGTCTGTGAAAACTAAACTGAGAAATCTTGAATGGGAATGGGACTTGAGCTTTTGACATCAGTCTTGAGAATCAAAACATATCTTGAAGAAAATGTAACTTGTTGCTCGTCATTTGAACCACTCGTGTCAATGCTTAAATATGAATCTGCAATATACAAGAACGAGGTTGTGGATGCAGATCAAGATCTTGGTAATCTTCAACTGTAAACACTTGGAAGGACTCCACACCCATTAAGCTTCAAACAGTAAATATTGGTAAGTTATCCTATTATCATATTGGTTAAATATATATATATATGCAGAGATAATGTTAATAAAATAATTAAAATCGTTTAATGTACTCTATATATCATAATAGATTACTTTGAAACCCGTATCAGTTACTAAACAAAAAATTGGGCTACGATGACCAGACCAAATTGGGCTACTCTTATTACAAATGCGCTACTTTTAGACCGTCAGCTCGCTACTTTTAGCAATTTGAATCTGGCAACCCTGGTCAGGAGCTCTGTCACCTGCCAGTGCTCAGAGAGGATGGACATCGCTCCGTGTTCCTCCCTCTCCACTTTCTTATTTTAGGCCACCTGCCTTATCAAAACATGTCTAACTTATCAATAAACATAGCTGCTGTCGCTGGGCACATGACCAACTACAAGCAATCACTATGAACTGGCTTAAATCGTGCTTACCACAGATTGTCTGGTTGAGGGTGCTCCTCCCTCTGACAGAGCCTGGTCAGGGCACTCCAACGGCCCACGATAATGTCTCTGGGCGGCTTAATAAACACTCCTCACCGTCCAGAACTTGAGACCACAACGTTCCCAGCTCAGTTCCACAGCTGGCACGTCTGCACACTTCTCTTCTCTTGGAGATATATCACTAGGGGTTCCTTTCTGACGGGAGCTCGAACGGAGCGCGGCTTCCCCCTGCGATGTTTGGCGCTCAAGTGAGGTCAAAGCCCTCCAGAAGCGAGCCTCACGCCTCCAGCAAATTATCCACATCTCCTAACCAGTCATTTATCTTTCTTATTCACTTCCCATAATCTTAAACTCAGTGTAAAATTTACCCAATTATTTTTACATATGAATCTTCATGTCTGTATTTCCGACCTCCTAGTCAGGTCAGGCTTGATAGAATAATTCTCAAAAGGGAGACTTGTTTTTCGGCTAACCTGGGATCATAACACTACGTTATTGTGTGGTTGTAGATAAGTTGATACAACTTACTGCACAACTTTGGCTAAACAATTTTGAGACCGTGTGGCAACCTTAAATGTTGCATAAAAATCGTTTTCCCGATTGATGGAATATATTTAAAAAATGTAGAAATATATTACAAATATATTTCTACATATACTAGAAATAAAACTGAAGCATAATAAAAGGTAGGTTAAAAATATTTAATTCATTACTTTCACTTAATGGAGAATCCATGGTAGTGGTGGTGGAATTGTTGCTGGGTTGTGGTTGGTGGCAGTGGTGGTAGGTTGTGATTGGTGGCAGTGGTGGGTGATGTTTATTGTTAGTGGTAGTGGTTGGTTCTAGTGGTGGTTAATAGTTGTGGTTGGTGGTGGTGGTGGTTGATTGCTGTAGTTGGAATTGTGGTGGCAGATAGTTGTGATTAGTGGTAGTGGTGGTTAATGTTAATGGTGGTTTATGGTATTCGTGGTTGATAGCTCTGGTGGTTGATGTCTGTGATGGTTGATGGCTAAGGTGGTTGATGCTGGTGGTAGTTAATGGTTGTGGTGGTTGATGGTAGTGTTTGTTGATGGTTGTGGTGGTTGATGGTAGTGTTTGTTGATGGTTGTGGTGGTTGATGGTTGTGGTGGTTGATAGTTGTGGTGGTTGATGGTAGTGTTGATGGTTATGGTGGTTAATGGTAGTGTTTGTCTATAGTTGTGGTGGTTGATGGTAGTATTTGTCGATGGTAGTGTTTGTTGATGGTAGTGTTTGTTGATGGTAGTGTTGATGGTTATGGTGGTTGATGGTTATGGTGGTTGATGGTTGTGGTGGTTGATGGTTGTGGTGGTTGATGGTTATGGTGGTTGATGGTAGTGTTGATGGTTATGGTGGTTGATGGTAGTGTTGATGGTTATGGTGGTTGATGGTTATGGTGGTTGATGGTAGTGTTGATGGTTATGGTGGTTGATGGTAGTGTTGATGGTTATGGTGGTTGATGGTAGTGTTGATGGTAGTGGTGGTTGATGGTAGTGTTTGTTGATGGTAGTGGTGGTTGATGGTATTGTTTGTTGATGGTAGTGGTGGTTGATGGTATTGTTTGTTGATGGTAGTGGTGGTTGATGGTATTGTTTGTTGATGGTAGTGGTGGTTGATGGTAATGTTTATTGATAGTTGTGGTGGTTGATGGTTGTGGTGGTTGATTGTTGTGGTGGTTAATGGTTGTGGTGGTTGATTGTTGTGGTGGTTAATGGTTGTGGTGGTTGATTGTTGTGGTGGTTAATGGTTGTGGTGGGTGATTGTTGTGGTGGGTGTGGTTGGGGGGTTAATTGCAGTGGTGGTTGTTGTGGTTCGTGATAGTAGTGGTTGATTGTTGTACTTTATGTAGTAGCGATTGTTGGTTATAGTTCGCGTGGGTGCTGGTTTATTGTGGTGTTTGGTGGTAGTGGTGGTTGATAGTGGTAGTGGTAGTTGATTGTTGAGGTTGTTGGTGGTGGTTTATGGTTGTTGGTGGTTGATAGTTGTGGTTAATGGTAGTGGTTGTTGATAGTAGTGGTTGAGGGCAGTGGTAGATGGTGGTTGTGGTCGTTTGTGGTTGACTGTACTGGTAGTTGTTGAAGTTCGTGATATTGGTGGTTGATTGTTATATTTTGTTGTAGTGTTGGTTGATTATATTTGGCAGTAGTGGTGTTTGATTGTTGTTGGAGGTAGGGGTGGTTGATTGTTGTGGTTGGTGGTGGTTTATGGTTGTTGTTGATAGTAGTGGTGGTTGATTGTTGTGGTTGTTGATGATTGAGGTGGTTGATGATTGTTTAGGTTGATGGTTATTGATGGTTATGGTTATTGATAGTAGTTGAAATTGAAATTGAAATAAGTTTATTGAGGTAAAATACACACAAAGGGATGAGGTAGCTCAAGCTATTCTCACCCCGTTCAGTACAACGTGTTCATACATATATAGACACACATCACAAACAATAAACATATTACCGAACATTCTGAGAGATAAACATATACATTTCCTCCTTTACACAAGTAGTATGGTATCAGACGTACACACAAATACTATTATGACCGAGGTATACTGTATAGACAATTTGCAAGAAACATGCAGATAATGCAACATGCAGATAGTCTTGGTGCAAAATTCTTATATCTCTCAAGAATATATTAACCTTTCCGTTGTGACACATCCAGGCTATTTGTTCAGGAACAGTCCTTATCTCAGTGTTTCTATATACATTAATCAACGGACAATCAAGAACATAATGGGCAAGGGTGTGAGACCTTAACATACCACATAGTTTACACCTCGTGTCATTATCATGAACATCTATCCCATATTCCCAGTAATATTTGTACCCAAGCCTGAGCCGCATGTACACAGAGTCACTCCAAGCATTTCTCCTTTTACCGTAAGTGAAATGAGTGTTTAGACTCACATACATGTAGTGTTGCATGGTTTGGCTTCTCTCATACATTATATCTCTCCTCTCCACTTCTGCCTGTGGCTGAATATTTCTGATTTTGCTTCTTATTTGTCTCATTGTGAATTCACATTCGATGTCAACTTGTGGTTTTAATGTGGCACGTTTGGCCAAGTCATCCGCCACCTCTGTTGTTTATAGTATGTGTGAGTGATTTAGATTCAGGTTTGAGTAGCAACGTTTGCGGATTTGCCGATGATGCGAAGGTCGGTAGGGAGGTTGATTCGGAGGAGGACTCACTATCACTTCGGGTTGGTCTGGATAGGGTTTTGAGGTGGTCGAATGATTGGAAGGTGCAGTTTGGTGCTGATGAATGTGGGGTTCTGGGGCTGGGTAGTGATGATGGAGTTGCAGGATACGAGCTGGATGGTGTTGAGATTGCGAGGTCGGATTGCGAGAGGGATCTGGGAGTTGTGATTGGTAGGAATTTGGAACGGAAGGATCAATGCATGAATGTTCGTGGTGGGGCGAATGGGACGCTGGGATTTGTTAGTCGGAGCGTTGGTGACGGGACACCTGGTGTGGTTCTTGAGCTGTATCTTGCTCTGGTTGGGCCCCGTTTGGATTGTGCAGTTCAGTTTTGGTCGCCGTATTGTACAGTGGATGTAGATTCACTTGAACGTGTCCAGCGTGGGATGACTGAGTTGGTTCCCCAAGTTGGAGGTCTTTCATGTGAAGAAAGATTAACAGGGCTTCAGCTGCATTCACTGGAAAGGCGAAGAGTTGTTGGTGACATGATAGAGGTTTGCAGGTGGATGAATGGACGTGACAGGGGGGATATTAATAGGGTATTAATAATATCAACACAAGACAGAACACGAAACAATGGGTATAAATTGAATAAGTTTAGATTTAGGAAAGACTTGGGTAAATACTGGTTCAGTAACAGGGTTGTTGATTTGTGGAACCAATTGCCGCGTAACGTGGTGGAGGTGGTGTCCCTCGATTGTTTCAAGCGCAGGTTGGACATGTATATGAGTGGGATTGGGTGGTTATAG
Organism: Procambarus clarkii; assembly: GCF_040958095.1. Lineage (NCBI taxonomy): Eukaryota > Metazoa > Arthropoda > Malacostraca > Decapoda > Cambaridae > Procambarus > Procambarus clarkii. Next base: position 36,401,452 of record NC_091158.1, read on the forward strand.
AATAGGAGCTGCCTCGTATGGGCCAATAGGCCTTCTGCAGTTACCTTTGTTCTTATGTTCTTATGTTCTCGTTGAGCACTATTCCAACATGAGATGGAATCCACATGAATTTCACATTGTGACCTTTTAGCTGTATCTCAGTTATCCTTTTCTTACAATCCTAAACTATGGACATGAAGACTGGGTTTTGACTGTTTAAGGAATCCAGTGTTCCTCGGCTATCAACAAATACAAAAACATCTTTGTCGTCATGACGTACTTCCTCCAAACACGCCAGAATGGCCTGCAGTTGAGCACTGAAAGTAATGGTGGTTAGTTGTTGTAGTTAGAGGAGGAGGTCGAGGAGGAAGGAGGAGGAGTAAGGAGGAGAAAGAGGAGGTAGGAGAAGGTTGCGGAGGAAGAAGGTCAAGGAAGAAAGAGGAGAAGGTCAAGGAGGAAGGAGAAGGTCAAGGAGGAAGGAGAAGGTCAAGGAGGAAGGAGAAGGTCAAGGAAGAACGAGGAGAAGACCGAGGAGGAGAAGTTGTTGGTGGTGGCTGTTGGTTGTTGTTAGTGGATATTGATGGTTGAAGAACATAGAAGGATTAGGAAAAATAAGGAAGGCAGGAACGAGAAGGAAGTTTAAGGTAGGAGTAGGAAGATTACGGAAGGAGGAAGAAAAATATGGAAGCAGTGGTGTGTGGCAGTGGTGGAGAGTGGTGTGTGGCAGTGGTGGAGAGTGGTGTGTGTGACAGTGGTGGAGAGTGGTGTGTGGCAGTGGTGGAGAGTTGTGTGTGGCAGTGGTGGAGAGTGGTGTGTGACAGTGGTGGAGAGTGGTGTGTGGCAGTGGTGGAGAGTGGTGTGTGGCAGTGGTGGAGAGTGGTGTGCGTGACAGTGGTGGAGAGTGGTGTGTGGCAGTGGTGGAGAGTGGTGTGTGGCAGTGGTGGAGAGTGGTGTGTGACAGTGGTGGAGAGTGGTGTGTGGCAGTGGTGGAGAGTGGTGTGTGACAATGGTGGAGAGTGGTGTGTGGCAATGATGGAGAGTGGTGTGTGACAGTGGTAGAGAGTGGTGTGTGGCAGTGGTGGAGAGTGGTGTGTGACAGTGGTGGAGAGTGGTGTGTGTGACAGTGGTGGAGAGTGGTGTGTGGCAGTGGTGGAGAGTGGTGTGTGACAGTGGTGGAGAGTGGTGTATGACAGTGGTGGAGAGAGGTGTGTGACAGTGGTGGAGAGTGGTGTGTGTGACAGTGGTGGAGAGTGGTGAATGACAGTGGTGGAGAGTGGTGTGTGACAGTGGTGGAGAGTGGTGTATGACAGTGGTGGAGAGTGGTGTGTGGCAGTGGTGGAGAGTGGTGTGTGACAGTGGTGGAAAGTGGTGTGTGGCAGTGGTGGAGAGTGGTGTGTGACAGTGGTGGAGAGTGGTGTGTGGCAGTGGTGGAGAGTGGTGTGTGACAGTGGTGGAGAGTAATGTGTGGCAATGGTGGAGAGTGGTGTGTGACAGTGGTAGAGAGTGGTGTGTGGCAGTGGTGGAGAGTGGTGTGTGACAGTGGTGGAGAGTGGTGTGTGGCAGTGGTGGAGAGTGGTGTGTGGCAGTGGTGGAGAGTGGTGTGTGACAGTGTTGGAGAGTGGTGTGTGGCAGTGGTGGAGAGTGGTGTGTGGCAGTGGAGGAGAGTGGTGTGTGGCAGTGGTGGAGAGTGGTGTATGACAGTGGTGGAGAGTGGTGTATGACAGTGGTGGAGAGTGGTGTGTGACAGTGGTGGAGAGCGGTGTATGACAGTGGTGGAGAGTGGTGTGTGGCAGTGGTGGAGAGTGGTGTGTGAGACAGTGGTGGAGAGTGGTGTATGACAGTGGTGGAGAGTGGTGTGTGGCAGTGGAGGAGAGTGGTGTGTGGCAGTGGTGGAGAGTGGTGTGTGACAGTGGTGGAGAGTGGTGTGTGGCAGTGGAGGAGAGTGGTGTGGGGCAGTGGTGGAGAGTGGTGTGTGACAGTGGTGGAGAGTGGTGTGTGGCAGTGGTGGAGAGTGGTGTGTGGCAGTGGTGGAGAGTGGTGTGTGACAGTGGTGGAGAGTGGTGTGTGTGACAGTGGTAGAGAGTGGTGTGTGGCAGTGGTGGAGAGTGGTGTGTGACAGTGGTGGAGAGTGGTGTGTGTGACAGTGGTGGAGAGTGGTGTATGACAGTGGTGGAGAGTGGTGTGTGACAGTGGTGGAGAGTGGTGTGTGTGACAGTGGCGGAGAGTGGTGTATGATAGTGGTGGAGAGTGGTGTGTGACAGTGGTGGAGAGCGGTGTATGACAGTGGTGGAGAGTGGTGTGTGGCAGTGGTGGAGAGTGGTGTGTGAGACAGTGGTGGAGAGTGGTGTGTGACAGTGGTGGACAGTGGTGTGTGACAGTGGTGTGTGACAGTGGTGGAGAGTGGTGTATGACAGTGGTGGAGAGTGGTGTGTGGCAGTGGTGGAGAGTGGTGTGTGACAGTGGTGGAGAGTGGTGTGTGGCAGTGGTGGAGAGTGGTGTGTGACAGTGGTGGAGAGTGGTGTGTGGCAATGGTGGAGAGTGGTGTGTGACAGTGGTGGAGAGTGGTGTGTGACAGTGGTGGAGAGTGGTGTATGGCAGTGTTGGAGAGTGGAGTGTGGCAGTGGTGGAGAGTGGAGTGTGGCAATGGTGGAGAGTGCTGTGTGGCAGTGGTGGAGAGTGGTGAGGGGCAGTGGTGGAGAGTGGTGTGTGGCAGTGGTAGAGAGTGGTGTGTGGCAGTGGTGGAGAGTGGTGTGTGACAGTGGTGGAGAGTGGTGTGTGACAGTGGAGGAGACTGGTGTGTGACAGTGGTGGAGAGTGGTGTGTGACAGTGGTGGACAGTGGTGTGTGACAGTGGTGGAGAGTGGTGTATGACAGTGGTGGAGAGTGGTGTGTGGCAGTGGTGGAGAGTGGTGTATGACAGTGGTGGAGAGAGGTGTGTAACAGTGGTGGAGAGTGGTGTGTGTGACAGTGGTGGAGAGTGGTGAATGACAGTGGTGGAGAGTGGTGTGTGACAGTGGTGGAGAGTGGTGTATGACAGTGGTGGAGAGTGGTGTGTGACAGTGGTGGAGAGTGTTGTGTGGCAGTGGTGGAGAGTGGTGTGTGGCAGTGGTGGAGAGTGGTGTGTGGCAGTGGTGGAGAGTGGTGTGTGACAGTGTTGGAGAGTGGTGTGTGGCAGTGGTGGAGAGTGGTGTGTGACAGTGGTGGAGAGTGGTGTGTGACAGTCGTGGAGAGTGGTGTGTGACAGTGGTGGAGAGTGTTGTGTGGCAGTGGTGGAGAGTGGTGTGTGGCAGTGGTGGAGAGTGGTGTGTGGCAGTGGTGGAGAGTGGTGTGTGACAGTGTTGAAGAGTGGCGTGTGGCAGTGGTGGAGAGTGGTGTAGGGCAGTGGTGGAGAGTGGTGTGTGGCAGTGGTGGAGAGTGGTGTGTGGCAGTGGTGGAGAGTGGTGTGTGGCAGTGGTGGAGAGTGGTGTGTGGCAGTGGTGAAGAGTGGTGTGTGACAGTGGTGGAGAGTGGTGTGTGACAGTCGTGGAGAGTGGTGTGTGTGACAGTGGTGGAGAGTGGTGTATGACAGTGGTGGAGAGTGGTGTGTGGCAGTGGTGGAGAGTGGTGTGTGACAGTGGTGGAGAGTGGTGTGTGTGACAGTGGTAGAGAGTGGTGTGTGACAGTGGTGGAGAGTGGTGTGTGACAGTGGTGGAGAGTGGTGTGTGTGACAGTGGTGGAGAGTGGTGTATGACAGTGGTGGAGAGTGGTGTGTGACAGTGGTGGAGAGTGGTGTGTGTGACAGTGGTGGAGAGTGGTGTATGATAGTGGTGGAGAGTGGTGTGTGACAGTGGTGGAGAGTAGTGTATGACAGTGGTGGAGAGTGGTGTGTGGCAGTGGTGGAGAGTGGTGTGTGAGACAGTGGTGGAGAGTGGTGTGTGACAGTGGTGGACAGTGGTGTGTGACAGTGGTGTGTGACAGTGGTGGAGAGTGGTGTATGACAGTGGTGGAGAGTGGTGTGTGGCAGTGGTGGAGAGTGATGTGTGACAGTGGTGGAGAGTGGTGTGTGGCAGTGGTGGAGAGTGGTGTGTGACAGTGGTGGAGAGTGGTGTGTGGCAATGGTGGAGAGTGGTGTGTGACAGTGGTAGAGAGTGGTGTGTGGCAGTGGTGGAGAGTGGTGTGTGACAGTGGTGGAGAGTGGTGTATGGCAGTGTTGGAGAGTGGAGTGTGGCAGTGGTGGAGAGTGGAGTGTGGCAGTGGTGGAGAGTGCTGTGTGGCAGTGGTGGAGAGTGGTGAGGGGCAGTGGTGGAGAGTGGTGTGTGGCAGTGGTAGAGAGTGGTGTGTGGCAGTGGTGGAGAGTGGTGTGTGACAGTGGTGGAGAGTGGTGTGTGACAGTGGAGGAGACTGGTGTGTGACAGTGGTGGAGAGTGGAGTGTGGCAGTGGTGGAGAGTGGTGTGTGACAGTGGTGGAGAGTGGTGTGTGACAGTGGTGGAGAGTAGTGTATGACAGTGGTGGAGAGTGGTGTGTGGCAGTGGTGGAGAGTGGTGTGTGAGACAGTGGTGGAGAGTGGTGTGTGACAGTGGTGGACAGTGGTGTGTGACAGTGGTGTGTGACAGTGGTGGAGAGTGGTGTATGACAGTGGTGGAGAGTGGTGTGTGGCAGTGGTGGAGAGTGATGTGTGACAGTGGTGGAGAGTGGTGTGTGGCAGTGGTGGAGAGTGGTGTGTGACAGTGGTGGAGAGTGGTGTGTGGCAATGGTGGAGAGTGGTGTGTGACAGTGGTAGAGAGTGGTGTGTGGCAGTGGTGGAGAGTGGTGTGTGACAGTGGTGGAGAGTGGTGTATGGCAGTGTTGGAGAGTGGAGTGTGGCAGTGGTGGAGAGTGGAGTGTGGCAGTGGTGGAGAGTGCTGTGTGGCAGTGGTGGAGAGTGGTGAGGGGCAGTGGTGGAGAGTGGTGTGTGGCAGTGGTAGAGAGTGGTGTGTGGCAGTGGTGGAGAGTGGTGTGTGACAGTGGTGGAGAGTGGTGTGTGACAGTGGAGGAGACTGGTGTGTGACAGTGGTGGAGAGTGGAGTGTGGCAGTGGTGGAGAGTGGTGTGTGACAGTGGTGGAGAGTGGTGTGTGACAATGGTGGAGAGTAGTGTGTGGCAGTGGTGGAGAATGGTGTGTGACAGTGGAGGAGAGTGGTGTGTGACAGTGGTGGAGAGTGGTGTGTGACAGTGGTGGAGAGTGGCAGTGGTGGAGAGTGGTGTGTGACAGTGGTGGAGAGTGGTGTGTGGCAGTGTTGGAGAGTGGAGTGCGACACTGGTGGAGAGTGGTGTGTGGCAGTGGTGGAGAGTGGTGTGTGGCAGTGGTGGAGAGTGGTGTGTGACAGTGGTGGAGAGTGGTGTGTGTGACAGTGGTAGAGAGTGGTGTGTGGCAGTGGTCTGCCATAAAGTTTGAACAAAATAACATACATAATATTACAAATATACGATATACATATAATATTATAATATTAAACATATAAATATATATACATATATATTGTTACAAATATACAATATACATATAATATTATAAATATATAGATATATACAACAAAACAAGGCAATATGGGAGTAAATAAACAAATTTGTGGCCACTGTAACAACTTCTTAAAGACGAAGGTAACGGGAATTGAATGTTATATGTGTAAGACTAGATTCCATTCGGCTTGTACAGGAGTGAGTAACACTACGGCACTGAGAGATGGCCACTTGCTCTGGGTGTGTAAAAATGACCTGCCAGCTTGGAATATCCTAAAAAACCTTCTAGATAACATGACGCATGAACGGAAAACATCATTCATTGGAAGCCTACCAGCCATCCAGAAGGAGTGGGAAAGGAACAACAATTCTAATATACAAGGGGCGGAGGCTATAGTCAGGGATGAAACTGAGGCTGAAACTCAGGAAGTTGCAAACTCTGACTCAGTAGGCCTGGATGTAGATGACAGTAAACTAGAAAGTGTACCTGACAGCTCGATAGGTACAGACACCACGACGGTTCTCGATAGAGCAATTCAGAACAGAAGGACAGACTTATGCAAATTTTATGCAAAGGGCATATGCAGACATAGATATGCTGGTAATAAGAAAGGATTAGAATGCAGTTACCAACATCCCAAAAAATGTTTAAATATGCTTAGGAAAGGTGAGTGTCGATTTGGATCAATATGTAGGTTTTTCCATCCTGACATGTGCCAAACCTCACTGGAGGACAGAAAATGCTATGACCTTAGCTGCCCACACTTTCACGTGAAAGGCACGGAACGCTACATAAAGAGTGGCAAGCAGGATAATGAATTTGGAGGAAACTCTATAAATTTTTTATACCAGACCGGCAGAGAATTCAAAAGGAGCAGCATGGAGAGTGTATGGGACTGGATGACAGATCCACTGGCATTCCAGAATTACAGATACAATTACCCACCGAAAGGGAACTACAACTACGACAGAAAACTGCCCTACAAAAATCAGTACTGGTCAGAACAAACTCATTATGTCCACGATTAATGGACGTGCCGAAAAAGTCTCCCATTCAAACTATCACTAATAGAGTAACCTCATTCATCTTTGCCAACATACAAGGACTGAAAACAAGAACAAACAACAAAGTACAGTTCATAAATGGCCTCCTCACGGAGTCAAATGCAGTATTTGGAGCTTTCACAGAAACCCATGCAGGGGAATTGTTGGACAGTGAGATCTGGATTCCAGGATATAACCTATACAGGTGTGATAGGAAAATTAGGTCACATGGAGGAGTGGGTCTGTATATTAGGGAAGACCTTGTATGCTCGGAGCTCCTAAACGTTACAAATGAGGTGGTAGAGGTACTGGGATTAAAAATAGAGAAAATAAATTTAGTGATTATACTAATATACAAACCGCCAGATGCAACGGCTGAGGAATTCACAGAACAGATAAGCAAAATAGAGAATAGCCTTGATAATTTGGAGAACCCGATACCTGATATTATTTTCCTAGGTGACTTCAACTTGCCTAGTCTCAGGTGGAAAATAGCAAACAATAATATTATACCAGGAAATCTATCAGGACCTAACCAACCACAGATTAGAGAACTACTTAGATTCTGTGACAAATTTTCACTCAATCAGCAGATATCGGAGCCAACGAGAAATGAAAATATTCTAGATCTGGTCTTTACGAACAATGAAGACATTATCAGAGACATTACGATATCAGATACCACATACTCAGATCACAAACTCATTGAAGTGCAAACGACCATCAATACTCAGAATAGACCTAAAACGTTGATAAAGCGAGAGGGGCTATTCAGTAAATTCAATTTTAATAATAAAAGGATAGACTGGGAGATAATAAACAGGGAACTTACAAACATTCCATGGGGAACTGTTCTAAATAATACAAGTCCTACAGAAGGAATAGAAAAACTTACTTCAGAAGCGTATCAAGTCTGTCTGAAACATGTTCCTTTGAAGAAAGCCAGAAAGAGATCTAACGTAGAAAGAGAACGCAGACGACACTATAAACGCAGGAAAAAAATAACGGAACTGCTTATGCAGACACGAATTTCCCGTCAAAGAAGGAATAATTTAAATAGGGAGATTGAAGAAATCGAGCGGAAATTGAAACACTCATATGAAACTGAAGAAAGGCAGTTAGAACAGAAAGCAATTCAGGAAATAAAGAAAAATCCAAAATATTTCTTCTCATATGCGAAATCAAAAGCAAAAACCACTGCCAGTATTGGACCTATTCGTACAAGTGAAGGTTCATACACGGAGGATGACAAAGAAATTAGTGAAATCCTAAAAAAGCAGTATGAGGACATGTTTAGCACTCCAATAAACAACATGAAGGTGGAAGATCCAGACATTTTCTTTATGCGGGATATTCAAACCCCGGTAAATATAACTGATATAAACACGAGCGCACTAAATTTTGAAAAAGAAATTGAAAACATGCCCATGCACTCGGCCCCAGGTCCAGACTCATGGAATTCAATATTTATAAAGAAATGCAAAGTGCCGGTAGCACAGGCACTCAGTATAGTGTGGAGGAAGAGCTTGGACACGGGGGAGATACCAGATGCACTTAAAGTAGCAGACATAGCCCCTCTACACAAGGGAGGGAGCAAAGCATTGGCAAAAAATTATAGACCAGTTACACTAACATCGCACATCATAAAAGTATTTGAGAGAGTGATTAGGAGTCAGGTCACCAATTTCATGGAGACCAATGACCTTCACAACCCAGGCCAACATGGATTTCGAGCGGGAAGATCGTGCCTCTCACAGCTACTTGAGCACTACGACAAAGTCACTGAGGCATTAGAAGAGAAACAGAATGTTGATGTGATATACACGGACTTCGCAAAGGCCTTCGATAAATGTGACCATGGCGTGATAGCACACAAAATGAAGTCAATGGGAATAACCGGTAAAGTAGGACGCTGGATACTCAGTTTTCTGTCAAACAGGACTCAGCGAGTAACTGTCAACCATATAAAATCTAGTCCAAGTGCAGTGAAAAGCTCTGTACCTCAGGGTACAGTCCTTGCACCACTGCTTTTCCTTATTCTCATATCAGATATAGACAAAAATACAAGTCACAGCTTCGTATCATCCTTTGCAGATGACACAAAAATCAGTATGAAAATTACCTCGGCTGAGGACATTGAAAAACTTCAAGCTGATATTAATAAAGTTTTCGACTGGGCATCAGAAAATAACATGATGTTTAACAGTGATAAATTCCAGGTACTCAGGTACGGTAAAAATGAGGACCTTAAACATAATACAGAGTACAAAACACAATCAAATGTACCCATAGTAGGAAAACAGCATGTAAAGGATTTGGGAATAATAATGTCGGACGACCTAACGTTTAAGGAGCATAACCAAGCAAATATTGCGACAGCCAGAAAAATGATAGGATGGATTACGAGAACTTTCAAATCCAGGGATCCCATCACAATGGTTGTACTCTTCAAGGCACTTGTGTTGTCCCGTCTTGAGTACTGCTCAGTACTCACTTCCCCCTTCAAAGCAGGAGAGATTGCTGAAATAGAGGGAATACAGAGAACATATACGGCACGCATAGACGCAATAAAGCACCTAAATTATTGGGATCGTCTCAAAGCCCTCCAAATGTACTCACTAGAAAGAAGACGAGAGAGATATCAAATAATATACACCTGGAAGATACTGGAGGGCCAAGTACCAAATCTACACAGTAAAATAACAACGTACTGGAGTGAACGACATGGAAGAAAATGTAGAATAGAACCAATGAAGAGCAGAGGTGCCATAGGCACAATCAGAGAACACTGTATAAACATCAGAGGTCCGCGGTTGTTCAACGTCCTCCCAGCAAGCATAAGAAATATTGCCGGAACAACCGTGGACATTTTCAAGAGGAAACTAGATTTATTCCTCCAAGGAGTGCCGGACCAACCGGGCTGTGGTGGGTATGTGGGCCTGCGGGCCGCTCCAAGCAACAGCCTGGTGGACCAAACTCTCACAAGTCGAGCCTGGCCTCGGGCCGGGCTTGGGGAGTAGAAGAACTCCCAGAACCCCATCAACCAGGTATCAACCAGTGGTGGAGAGTGGTGTGTGACAGTGGTGGAGAGTGGTGTGTGTGACAGTGGTGGAGAGTGGTGTATGACAGTGGTGGAGAGTGGTGTGTGACAGTGGTGGAGAGTGGTGTGTGTGACAGTGGTGGAGAGTGGTGTATGATAGTGGTGGAGAGTGGTGTGTGAAAGTGGTGGAGAGTGGTGTATGACAGTGGTGGAGAGTGGTGTGTGGCAGTGGTGGAGAGTGGTGTGTGAGACAGTGGTGGAGAGTGGTGTGTGACAGTGGTGGACAGTGGTGTGTGACAGTGGTGTGTGACAGTGGTGGAGAGTGGTGTATGACAGTGGTGGAGAGTGGTGTGTGGCAGTGGTGGAGAGTGGTGTGTGACAGTGGTGGAGAGTGGTGTGTGGCAGTGGTGGAGAGTGGTGTGTGACAGTGGTGGAGAGTGGTGTGTGGCAATGGTGGAGACTGGTGTGTGACAGTGGTAGAGAGTGGTGTGTGGCAGTGGTGGAGAGTGGTGTGTGACAGTGGTGGAGAGTGGTGTATGGCAGTGTTGGAGAGTGGAGTGTGGCAGTGGTGGAGAATGGAGTGTGGCAGTGGTGGAGAGTGCTGTATGGCAGTGGTGGAGAGTGGTGAGGGGCAGTGGTGGAGAGTGGTGTGTGGCAGTGGTAGAGAGTGGTGTGTGGCAGTGGTGGAGAGTGGTGTGTGACAGTGGTGGAGAGTGGTGTGTGACAGTGGAGGAGACTGGTGTGTGACAGTGGTGGAGAGTGGAGTGTGGCAGTGGTGGAGAGTGGAGTGTGGCAGTGGTGGAGAGTGCTGTGTGGCAGTGGTGGAGAGTGGTGAGGGGCAGTGGTGGAGAGTGGTGTGTGGCAGTGGTGGAGAGTAGTGTGTGGCAGTGGTGGAGAGTGGTGTGTGACAGTGGAGGAGAGTGGTGTGTGACAGTGGTGGAGAGTGGTGTGTGACAATGGTGGAGAGTAGTGTGTGGCAGTGGTGGAGAGTGGTGTGTGACAGTGGAGGAGAGTGGTGTGTGACAGTGGTGGAGAGTGGTGTGTGACAGTGGTGGAGAGTGGTGTGTGACAATGGTGGAGAGTAGTGTGTGGCAGTGGTGGAGAATGGTGTGTGACAGTGGAGGAGAGTGGTGTGTGACAGTGGTGGAGAGTGGTGTGTGGCAGTGGTGGAGAGTGGTGAGGGGCAGTGGTGGAGAGTGGTGAGGGGCAGAGGTGGAGAGTGGTGAGGGGCAGTGGTGGAGAGTGGTGTATGAAAGTGGTGGAGAGTGGTGTGTGACAGTGGAGGAGAGTGGTGTGTGACAGTGGTGGAGAGTGGCAGTGGTGGAGAGTGGTGTGTGACAGTGGTGGAGAGTGGTGTGTGGCAGTGTTGGAGAGTGGTGTGTGGCAGTGTTGGAGAGTGGAGTGCGACACTGGTGGAGAGTGGTGTGTGGCAGTGGTGGAGAGTGGTGAGGGGCAGTGGTGGAGAGTGGTGAGGGGCAGAGGTGGAGAGTGGTGAGGGGCAGTGGTGGAGAGTGGTGTATGAAAGTGGTGGAGAGTGGTGTGTGGCAGTGGTGGAGAGTGGTGTGCGACAGTGGTGGAGAGTGGTGTGTGACAGTGGTTGAGAGTGGTGTGTGACAGTGGTGGAGAGTGGTGTGTGACAGTGGTGGAGAGTGGTGTTTGACAGTGGTGGAGAGTGGAGAGTGGCAGTGGTGGAGATTGGTGTATGACAGTGGTGGAGAGTGGTGTGTGGCAGTGGTGGAGAGTGGTGTGTGACAGTGGTGGAGAGTGGTGTTTGACAGTGGTGGAGAGTGGAGAGTGGCAGTGGTGGAGAGTGGTGTGTGGCAGTGGTGGAGAGTGGTGTGTGACAGTGGTGGAGAGTGGTGTGTGGCAGTGTTGGAGAGTGGTGAGGGGCAGTGGTGGAGAGTGGTGAGAGAAAGTGGTGGAGAGTGGTGTATGAAAGTGGTGGAAAGTGGTGTGTGGCTGTGGTGGAGAGTGGTGTGTGACAGTGGTGGAGAGTGGTGTGTGACAGTGGTGTGTGACAGTGGTGGAGAGTGGTATGTGACAGTACTGGAGAGTGGTGTGTGACAGTGGTGGAGAGTGGTGTGTGGCAGTGGTGGAGAGTGGTGTGTGGCAGTGGTGGAGAGTGGTGTGTGGCAGTGGTGGAGAGTGGTGTGTGACAGTGGTGGAGAGTGGTGTGTGACAGTGGTGGAGAGTGGTGTGTGACAGTGGTGGAGAGTGGTGTGTGACAGTGGTGGAGAGTGGTGTGTGACAGTGGTGGAGAGTGGTGTGTGACAGTGGTGGAGAGTGGTGTGTGACAGTGGTGGAGAGTGGTGTGTGACAGTGGTGGAGAGTGGTGTGTGACAGTGGTGGAGAGTGGTGTGTGACAGTGGTGGAGAGTGGTGTGTGACAGTGGTGGAGAGTGGTGTGTGAGTGTGGTGGAGAGTGGTGTGTGAGTGTGGGTGAGAGTGGTGTGTGACAGTGGTGGAGAGTGGAGAGTGGCAGTGGTGGAGAGTGGTGTGTGGCAGTGTTGGAGAGTGGAGTGTGACAGATGTGGAAAGTGGTGTGTGGCAGATGTGGAGAGTGGTGTGTGGCAGTGGTGGAGAGTGGTGAGGGGCAGTGGTGGAGAGTTGTGAGAGAAAGCTAGAGCTAGAGTTAAACACCCAATCTTAAACAAATAACACTTGAAATGCAAAAATGTCCACTTGAGAAATTAACTCTTGAAACGAGTAAATTCCCATATAAAAAAAAATCCTTTGAAATGCCTAAATACCCAATCTTTAATAAATAACATTTGAAATGCATAAATGGCCATTTGAGAAGTTAACTTTTGAAACGAACAAATGAAAGAGACGTTGATTGACGAAACACAAAAGACAAACATGAATAATTATATAAGTTACGTTATGTCGGGTTGTACTAGGTAAGTTAGAATACATCAGTTTGGGTTTGTAAGATTAAGTTGGTAATTTACTTTAAGTTAGGCTATGTTAAGTTAGTTTATTCAAATTAAGTTAGGTTATGCAAGTTAGGTTAGGTTAATTAAGTTAGGTTATGCAAGTTAAGTTAGGTTAAGATAGGTTAGGGGAGGTTAAGTAAGATAGGTTAGGTAAGTTAGGATAGGTTAAGTTAGGTAAGTTTGGTTAGGTAAGTTAGGTTAGGTAAGTTAGGTAAAGTAATGTAAGATAAGTTAGGTTAGGTTAGGTAAGTTAGGTTAGGTTAGGTAAGTTAGGTTAGGTTGTGCAAGTTATGTTAGGTTATGCAAGTTATGTTAGGATAGGTTAGGTAAGTAAGGATAGGTAAGTAAGGTTAGGTTATTTTAGGTAAGTTAGGTTAGGTTAGTTATGTTAGGTTAGGTTAGGTTATGCAAGTTAGGATGGGTATGTTAACTAAGTAACATTGGGTGGGGAGGATTGGTTATGTAGGTTTAAGCAGTGTTGTACAGAGAACGGTTTTAAAGGTAAAGTGTCTAAGAAAATATATTTTAACAGAAGTGCAAGTTTGATATGAAAAGCTGAACTAGTTGTATTTGGAGAGAAATTTTATGCCTGAAGATGTCTTAGAGAACAACAATGTTGTCTTAAAGTATAACCTAATGGAAGAAGGAGAGTTTCTTTGATGAACCAAGGTGACTTAGAGATCAACATTGACGAACGAAGGTGAGATAGAGATTACCTTTGATGACACTGAGAATGACTTTGATATCTTAGAGAATAACTTTTGATGTCTTAGAGAATAACTTTGATGAACAAAGATGTTTAGGAAAGTTTCTCTGATGAACGAAGGTGACTCTGAAAATAACTTTTGATAGCTCTTAGAATAACTTTGATGACTTTGAGAATGTCTTTGAGAACATGAGCAGTATTTTGTTAGCCCAGAGAATAACTTTTGATGACATAGAGAATAACGTTTTATGTCTTAGAGAACAACAATGATGGCCTAGAGAATAACTTTGATGAACGGAAGGTTACTTAGAGAATAACATTTCATGACTGAGAATAACTTTTTGTTGACTCCGAGAATGACTTTGATGTCTTAGAGATCAACTTTGATGACTTAGAGAATGACTATGATGTCTCTGAGAATAACTTTTTAAGGATGAAGATGTCTGAGAATAACTTTTGATAGCTCAGAATAACTTTTGTGGACATGAGAATATCTTTGGATAAATCTGAGAATAACTTTGATGTCTTTGAAAACAACTTTGATGAACGAGAGTGAGTTAGAGATTACCTTTGTTAACTCCGAGATTAACTTTGATGAACGAAAGTGAGTTAGAGATTACCTTTGATGACTCTAAGATTAACTGTGATGACTTTGAGAACAAGTTTGATGACTAAGATTAATTTTAACGTCTCTTGGAATAACTTTGATGACTCTGAGAATACCTTTGATGACTCTGAGAATAGCTTTTGGGTAGCTCTGAGAATAACTTTTGTGGACATGAGTAGTATTTTGATTGTGTCTTTGATGTATGAAGAGTAATTTTGATGTCTCGAAGAATAACTTTGACTATTTCTTACATAACGACATATAATTTTTTTACGAAAGTGCTGAAAAAGCTACATTTGACTATTTTTAGTTGAGGAAAGACATGAAAAATATGATGACAGTGATTATTTTAGTGCTCCACAAAGTATAAATGTCAGATAAGACAGCGATGATAAATATCTTTGGCTATTTTTTCTTACTTGACGACATATAATTTTAGTTACGAAAGTGCTGAAAGAAGTATCCTTGACTATTTTTTAGCGAAGTGAAAGGTTACTTTAGTTAAGAACAGTGTTGGAAAGAGGCTACACTTGACTATTTTCAGTTGAGAGAAGTGATAATTTCAGTTAAGAAAATGACAGGGAAACATGATGAAAGTAACTATTTTTAGTTGACAAAAACACGATGAACATGGCTTTTTCTGTTGATTGGCGGATAATTTTAGATAAGAAATGACCATGAAACATGATGAACACGGTTATTTTCTGTTGACTATGGAATAAGTTTAGTTAAGAAATGATGAAAGTGATTATTTTTTAGTTGATTGACGATGGATAAAGTTAGTTATAAACAGTGTTAGAAAGTTTCCTTTGACAATTTTTAGCTAAGAGAAAGTTATTTTAGTTAAGAACGGTGTTGAACGAGGCTAATCCTGCCTATTTTACTTGATTGGATAATAAGTTTAGTTGAGAAATGACGAAAGTGACTATGTTTAGTTGACTGGCGAAAGATTTTAGTTAAGGAGCGTTAAATAACATGTAAGGGAATGAATGCAGAGAACATATGGGGAACATGGTAAAGAACATAGAAAACATGAAAGAAAAGTTAATGAATACAGTGAAACATGAATACTGAGTATAAACGTTGTAAAGAGAACATGTGATGAACATGAAAACATAGAAAATATGACTAGAATTTGTAGAGAACAAAATGAGACTAAGAGAAAGATCACAGAAAAAATGGAGATACTTGTGAAAATATGAACTGAATGGGACTGTGAACATTTGAAGAACATGGAGTGAACACGGATGAGAATACGAAGAACACCGTGAATATAGAGAAAATATGCAAATACAGTACGATTATTGAAGGTTTGGATAAGTTGGGGATGAGAAGGTAAGGGTGGGAAAGGGTAAGATGAGATGAGATGGAGGAAGGTGGGAGGGGGTGAAAGATAATTACACAGGTTGGGTTAGACGATTACTCTGGTAAAGAGTTAGGCTGGAGATGGACTTGATCGAATATATTTATGTCTGATGATCTAAGGCCGAGGAAATGGAGCTTGGCTAATGCCCTGAGTAATTTTACTACGTTAGAAATAAGGTGATCTTAAATCTCAGGTGATTTAGTTGGATAATAAAGAACTTGTACAAATGAGATAAGCGGGGAACAAGAGTTGAAACTCGGTAACTGAACTGGCTTTTTATTTACTATGTCTGAAACAATTACAGTAAAAATTTTAGGAAAATTGATGGTTATTTACAAAGATACGAGAGAGAACTAAAGTGGGGATGAGAGCTGGAGCTCGTTAACTGTTTTGATTTGATTTACTACGTTTGAAGTATGTCTGCTTTAAATTTCGGTGAAATTGGTCTGTTACTAACGATCTTGTACAAATGGACTAAGGTGGGGGACAAGAGCTAGAGTTAGATAATTGTTTGGATCCTATTTACTATGTCTGAAATACAGAGGGTATAAATTTCAGGGAAATTTGATAGGATATTACCGAAGACACGTGAGGGAAGTAAGGTGGGGGATGAGAGCTGGTGCTCGGTAACGGACTTGATCTTATTTACTGTGTCTGAAATACAGAGGGTTAAAATTTCAGGGAATTTGATTAGGTATTAACGATGATACGAGAGAGAGCTAAGGCGGAGGACAAGAGCTAGAGTTTGGTAAATGTGTTATCTTTACTTACTCAGTTAGAAGTATGGCGGGTTAAAATTTCATGAAAAATAATGGGTTAATAACGAAGATGTGCGAGGGAACTAAGGTGGAGGACAAGAGCTGGAGCTCGGTAACTAAATTACTGTATTGAACTACGTTTGAAAAACGACTGTTAAAATTTTTTAGGGGATTGGACAGTTAGTATTCAATATACGACAGGGGACTAAGGCTGGGAACATGAGCTAGAACTTGCTTACTGACTTGTTTATTTGCGTAAAACTGACTAGTTTAATGAAAAGGAGCCAACATTACGATGTACGGAATTATGAATGAACAATATGAAGGAGAGGGACGGTCCAGATATTATGGAGAAGATAAGATTATGGAGGTGACCTGTATGCGGCGTCTGGCTGGCAGTGCGGTGTAAAGTAAACACAGGTGACGAAGGAGGTAGGGAGGAGAGGGGGTGTGAGGTAGGAGCAGGAGATGCAGGGGGTTGGGGCATGGCAGGGTAATGATTCAGTTATATAGTTATATACTAGTTTCTAAGAAAGAATCCTACTTAAATGTTTACAGCCTAAATATCTGTTTATTCTTGGTATGATCTCTGAAAAAATTTGAATTTCTCCCATAAGAACTCCTAACAAATTCGTATGAACTAATTTTATCATAAGAACTTTAACAAACTTCTAAAATCTCAGAAATTATTTTCCTCATAAGAATTCCTTCATTCCAAATCACTGACTGCCCAAATTTACCTGAAAAACCCTGGGGAATATGGAGGATTTTTTTACCTGAAAACCCCATGCCATATGGAGGAATTTTCCCGAGAAAAAAAAAATCCCCTGTGCGTCTTACTCCCTACTACTGGAGTAGGGCAGTGGTGGAGAGTGGTGTGTGGCAGTGGTGGAGGGTGGTGTGAGACAGTGGTGGAGAGTGGTGTAGGGCAGTGGTGGAGAGTGGTGTGTGACAGTGGTGGAAAGTGGTGTGTGGCAGTGGTGAAGAGTGGTGTGCGACAGTGGTGGAGAGTGGTGTGTGGCAGTGGTGGAGAGTGGTGTGTGGCAGTGGTGGAGAGTGGTGTGTGCCAGTGGTGGAGAGTGGTGTAGGGCAGTGGTGGAGAGTGGTGTGTGGCAGTGGTGGAGAGTGGTGTGTGGCAGTGGTGGAGAGTGGTGTGTGACAGTGGTGGAGAGTGGTGTGTGGCAGTGGTGGAGAGTGGTGTGTGACAGTGGTGGAGAGTGGTGTAGGGCAGTGGTGGAGAGTGGTGTGAGACAGTGGTGGAGAGTGGTGTAGGGCAGTGGTGTGTGACAGTGGTGGAAAGTGGTGTGTGGCAGTGGGGAAGAGTGGTGTGTGACAGTGGTGGAGAGTGGTGTGTGGCAGTGGTGGAGAGTGGTGTGTGGCAGTGGTGGAGAGTGGTGTGTGACAGTGGTGGAGAGTGGTGTAGGGCAGTGGTGGAGAGTGGTGTGTGGCAGTGGTGGAGAGTGGTGTGTGGCAGTGGTGGAGAGTGGTGTGTGGCAGTGGTGGAGAGTGGTGTGTGACAGTGGTGGAGAGTGGTGTAGGGCAGTGGTGGAGAGTGGTGTGTGGCAGTGGTGGAGAGTGGTGTGTGGCAGTGGTGAAGAGTGGTGTGTGACAGTGGTGGAGAGTGGTGTGTGACAGTGGTGGAGAGTGGTGCGTGGCAGTGGTGGAGAGTGTGTAGGGCAGTGGTGGAGAGTGGTGTGTGGCAGTGGTGGAGAGTGGTGTGTGGCAGTGGTGGAGAGTGGTGTGTGACAGTGGTGGAGAGTGGTGTGTGGCAGTGGTGGAGAGTGGTGTAGGGCAGTGGTGGAGAGTGGTGTGTGACAGTGGTGGAGAGTGGTGTGTGGCAGTGGTGGAGAGTGGTGTGTGGCAGTGGTGGAGAGTGGTGTGTGGCAGTGGTGGAGAGTGGTGTGTGACAGTGGTGTGTGACAGTGGTGTGTGACAGTGGTGTGTGACAGTGGTGGAGAGTGGTGTGTGGCAATGGTGGAGAGTGGTGTGTGACAGTGGTAGAGAGTGGTGTGTGGCAGTGGTGGAGAGTGGTGTGTGACAGTGGTGGAGAGTGGTGTGTGACAGTGGTGGAGAGTGTTGTGTGGCAGTGGTGGAGAGTGGTGTGTGGCAGTGGTGGAGAGTGGTGTGTGACAGTGGTGAAGAGTGGTGTGTGGCAGTGGTGGAGAGTGGTGTAGGGCAGTGGTGGAGAGTGGTGTGTGGCAGTGGTGGACAGTGGTGTGTGGCAGTGGTTGAGTGGTGTAGGGCAGTGGTGGAGAGTGGTGTGTGGCAGTGGTGGAGAGTGGTGTATGGCAGTGGTGGAGAGTGGTGTGTGACAGTGGTGGAGAGTGGTGTGTGACAGTGGTGGAGAGTGGTGTGTGGCAGTGATGGAGAGTGGTGTGTGGCAGTGGTGGAGAGTGGTGTGTGGCAGTGGTGGAGAGTGGTGTGTGGCAGTGGTGGAGACTGGTGTGTGACAGTGGTGGAGAGTGGTGTGTGGCAGTGGTGGAGAGTGGTGTGTGGCAGTGGTGGAGAGTGGTGTGTGACAGTGCTGGAGAGTGGTGTAGGGCAGTGGTGGTGAGTGGCAGTGGTGGAGAGTGGTGTGTGGCAGTGGTGGAGAGTGGTGTGTGGCAGTGGTGGAGAGTGGTGTGTGGCAGTGGTGGAGAGTGGTGTGTGGCAGTGGTGGAGAGTGGTGTGTGGCAGTGGTGGAGAGTGGTATGTGGCAGTGGTGGAGAGTGGTGTGTGGCAGTGGTGGAGAGTGGTGTGTGGCAGTGGTGAAGAGTGGTGTGTGACAGTGGTGGAGAGTGGTGTGTGACAGTGGTGGAGAGTGGTGTGTGACAGTGGTGGAGAGTGGTGTAGGGCAGTGGTGGAGAGTGGTGTGTGGCAGTGGTGGAGAGTGGTGTGTGGCAGTGGTGGAGAGTGGTGTGTGACAGTGATGGAGAGTGGTGTGTGGCAGTGGTGGAGAGTGGAGTAGGGCAGTGGTGGAGAGTGGTGTGTGGCAGTGGTGGAGAGTGGTGTGTGACAGTGGTGGAGAGTGGTGTGTGGCAGTGGTGGAGAGTGGTGTGTGGCAGTGGTGGAGAGTGGTGTGTGGCAGTGGTGGAGAGTGGTGTGTGACAGTGGTGGAGAGTGGTGTGTGACAGTGGTGGAGAGTGGTGTGTGGCAATGGTGGAGAGTGGTGTGTGACAGTGGTAGAGAGTGGTGTGTGGCAGTGGTGGAGAGTGGTGTGTGACAGTGGTGGAGAGTGGTGTGTGACAGTGGTGGAGAGTGGTGTGTGGCAGTGGTGGAGAGTGGTGTGTGGCAGTGGTGGAGAGTGGTGTGTGACAGTGGTGGAGAGTGGTGTGTGACAGTGGTGGAGAGTGGTGTGTGGCAGTGGTGGAGAGTGGTGTAGGGCAGTGGTGGAGAGTGGTGTGTGGCAGTGGTGGAGAGTGGTGTGTGGCAGTGGTGGAGAGTGGTGTGTGGCAGTGGTGGAGAGTGGTGTGTGGCAGTGGTGGAGAGTGGTGTGTGACAGTGGTGGAGAGTGGTGTGTGGCAGTGGTGGAGAGTGGTGTGTGGCAGTGGTGGAGAGTGGTGTGTGACAGTGGTGGAGAGTGGTGTAGGGCAGTGGTGGAGAGTGGTGAGTGGCAGTGATGGAGAGTGGTGTGTGGCAGTGGTGGAGAGTGGTGTGTGGTAGTGGTGGAGAGTGGTGTGTGGCAGTGGTGGAGAGTGGTGTGTGGCAGTGGTGGAGAGTGGTGTGTGGCAGTGGTGGAGCGTGGTATGTGGCAGTGGTGGAGAGTGGTGTGTGGCAGTGGTGGAGAGTGGTGTGTGACAGTGGTGGAGAGTGGGGTAGGGCAGTGGTGGAGAGTGGTGTGTGGCAGTGGTGGAGAGTGGTGTGTGGCAGTGGTGGAGAGTGGTGTGTGGCAGTGGTGGAGAGTGGTGTGTGGCAGTGGTGGAGAGTGGTGTGTGGCAGTGGTGGAGAGTGGTGTGTAACAGTGGTGGAGAGTGGTGTAGGGCAGTGGTGGAGAGTGGTGTGTGGCAGTGGTGGAGAGTGGTGTGTGACAGTGGTGGAGAGTGGTGTGTGGCAGTGGTGGAGAGTGGTGTGTGGCAGTGGTGGAGAGTGGTGTGTGACAGTGGTGGAGAGTGGTGAGTGGCAGTGGTGGAGAGTGGTGTGTGGCAGTGGTGGAGAGTGGTGAGTGGCAGTGGTGGAGAGTGGTGAGTGGCAGTGGTGGAGAGTGGTGAGTGGCTAGTGGTGGAGAGTGGTGTGTGACAGTGGTGGAGAGTGGTGTGTGGCAGTGGTGGAGAGTGGTGAGTGGCAGTGGTGGAGAGTGGTGAGTGGCAGTGGTGGAGAGTGGTGTATGACAGTGGTGGAGAGTGGTGAGTGGCAGTGGTGGAGAGTGGTGAGTGGCAGTGGTGGAGAGTGGTGTGTGGCAGTGGTGGAGAGTGGTGAGTGGCAGTGGTGGAGAGTGATGAGAGGCAGTGGTGGAGAGTGGTGTGTGACAGTGGTGGAGAGTGGTGTGTGGCAGTGGTGGAGAGTGGTGAGTGGCAGTGGTGGAGAGTGGTGAGTGGCAGTGGTGGAGAGTGGTGAGTGCGCAGTGGTGGAGAGTGGTGAGTAGCAGTGGTGAAGAGTGGTGTGTGAAAGTGGTGGAGAGTGGTGTGTGGCAGTGGTGGAGAGTGGTGAGTGGCAGTGGTGGAGAGTGGTGAGTGGCAGTGGTGGAGAGTGGTGTGTGACAGTGGTGGAGAGTGGTGTGTGGCAGTGGTGGAGAGTGGTGAGTGGCAGTGGTGGAGAGTGGTGAGTGGCAGTGGTGGAGAGTGGTGAGTGGCAGTGGTGGAGAGTGGTGAGTGGCAGTGGTGGAGAGTGGTGTGTGGCAGTGGTGGAGAGTGGTGTGTGGCAGTGGTGGAGAGTGGTGAGTGGCAGTGGTGGAGAGTGGTGAGTGGCAGTGGTGGAGAGTGGTGAGTGGCTGTGGTGGAGAGTGGTGAGTGGCAGTGGTGGAGAGTGGTGAGTGGCAGTGGTGGAGAGTGGTGAGTGGCTGTGGTGGAGAGTGGTGAGTGGCAGTGGTGGAGAGTGGTGTGTGGCAGTGGTGGAGAGTGGTGAGTGCAGTGGTGGAGAGTGGTGTGTGGCAGTGGTGGAGAGTGGTGTGTGGCAGTGGTGGAGAGTGGTGAGTGGCAGTGGTGGAGAGTGGTGAGTGGCAGTGGTGGAGAGTGGTGAGTGGCAGTGGTGGAGAGTGGTGAGTGGCAGTGGTGGAGAGTGGTGAGTGGCTGTGGTGGAGAGTGGTGAGTGGCAGTGGTGGAGAGTGGTGAGTGGCAGTGGTGGAGAGTGGTGAGTGGCTGTGGTGGAGAGTGGTGAGTGGCAGTGGTGGAGAGTGGTGAGTGGCTGTGGTGGAGAGTGGTGAGTGGCAGTGGTGGAGAGTGGTGAGTGGCAGTGGTGGAGAGTGGTGAGTGGCAGTGGTGGAGAGTGGTGAGTGGCAGTGGTGGAGAGTGGTGAGTGGCAGTGGTGGAGAGTGGTGTTGGCAGTGGTGGAGAGTGGGTGTGGCAGTGGTGGAGAGTGGTGTGTGGCAGTGGTGGAGAGTGGTGAGTGCAGTGGTGGAGAGTGGTGTGTGGCAGTGGTGGAGAGTGGTGTGTGGCAGTGGTGGAGAGTGGTGTGTGGCAGTGGTGGAGAGTGGTGTGTGGCAGTGGTGGAGAGTGGTGTGTGGCAGTGGTGGAGAGTGGTGAGTGCAGTGGTGGAGAGTGGTGTGTGGCAGTGGTGGAGAGTGGTGTGTGGCAGTGGTGGAGAGTGGTGTGTGGCAGTGGTGGAGAGTGGTGAGTGCAGTGGTGGAGAGTGGTGTGTGGCAGTGGTGGAGAGTGGTGTGTGGCAGTGGTGGAGAGTGTGGTGGTGGCAGTGGTGGAGAGTGGTGTGTGCAGTGGTGGAGAGTGGTGTGTGGCAGTGGTGGAGAGTGGTGTGGCAGTGGTGGAGAGTGGTGTGGCAGTGGTGGAGAGTGGTGTGTGGCAGTGGTGGAGAGTGGTGTGTGGCAGTGGTGGAGAGTGGTGTGTGGCAGTGGTGGAGAGTGGTGAGTGGCAGTGGTGGAGAGTGGTGAGTGGCAGTGGTGGAGAGTGGTGTGTGACAGTGGTGGAGAGTGGTGAGTGGCAGTGGTGGAGAGTGGTGAGTGGCAGTGGTGGAGAGTGGTGAGTGGCAGTGGTGGAGAGTGGTGAGTGGCAGTGGTGGAGAGTGGTGAGTGGCAGTGGTGGAGAGTGGTGTGGACAGTGGTGGAGAGTGGTGTGTGGCAGTGGTGGAGAGTGGTGAGTGGCAGTGGTGGAGAGTGGTGAGTGGCAGTGGTGGAGAGTGGTGAGTGGCAGTGGTGGAGAGTGGTGAGTGGCAGTGGTGGAGAGTGGTGGTGGAAAGTGGTGGAGAGTGGTGTGTGGCAGTGGTGGAGAGTGGTGAGTGGCAGTGGTGGAGAGTGGTGAGTGGCAGTGGTGGAGAGTGGTGTGTGACAGTGGTGGAGAGTGGTGTGTGGCAGTGGTGGAGAGTGGTGAGTGGCAGTGGTGGAGAGTGGTGAGTGGCAGTGGTGGAGAGTGGTGAGTGGCAGTGGTGGAGAGTGGTGAGTGGCAGTGGTGGAGAGTGGTGTGGACAGTGGTGGAGAGTGGTGTGTGGCAGTGGTGGAGAGTGGTGAGTGGCAGTGGTGGAGAGTGGTGAGTGGCAGTGGTGGAGAGTGGTGTGGCTGGTGGAGAGTGGTGAGTGGCAGTGGTGGAGAGTGGGAGTGGCAGTGGTGGAGAGTGGTGAGTGGCTGTGGTGGAGAGTGGTGAGTGGCTGTGGTGGAGAGTGGTGTGTGGCAGTGGTGGAGAGTGGTGAGTGACAGTGGTGGAGAGTGGTGTGGACAGTGGTGGAGAGTGTGTGTGGCAGTGGTGGAGAGTGGTGAGTGGCAGTGGTGGAGAGTGGTGTGTGGCAGTGGTGGAGAGTGGTGAGTGGCAGTGGTGGAGAGTGGTGAGTGGCAGTGGTGGAGAGTGGTGAGTGGCTGTGGTGGAGAGTGGTGTGTGGCAGTGGTGGAGAGTGGTGAGTGGCAGTGGTGGAGAGTGGTGAGTGGCTGTGGTGGAGAGTGGTGAGTGGCAGTGGTGGAGAGTGGTGAGTGGCTGTGGTGGAGAGTGGTGAGTGGCAGTGGTGGAGAGTGGTGAGTGGCAGTGGTGGAGAGTGGTGAGTGGCTGTGGTGGAGAGTGGTGAGTGGCAGTGGTGGAGAGTGGTGAGTGGCAGTGGTGGAGAGTGGTGTATGACAGTGGTGGAGAGTGGTGTGTGGCAGTGGTGGAGAGTGGTGTGTGGCAGTGGTGGAGAGTGGTGAGTGACAGTGGTGGAGAGTGGTGTGTGACAGTGGTAGAGAGTGGTGTGTGGCAGTGGTGGAGAGTGGTGTGTGGCAGTGGTGGAGAGTGGTGTGTGGCAGTGGTGGAGAGTGGTGAGTGGCAGTGGTGGAGAGTGGTGAGTGACAGTGGTGGAGAGTGGTGTGTGGCAGTGGTGGAGAGTGGTGTGTGGCAGTGGTGGAGAGTGGTGTGTGGCAGTGGTGGAGAGTGGTGAGTGACAGTGGTGGAGAGTGGTGTGTGGCAGTGGTGGAGAGTGGTGAGTGGCTGTGGTGGAGAGTGGTGAGTGGCAGTGGCAGTGGTGGAGAGTGGTGTGTGACAGTGGTGGAGAGTGGTGTGTGGCAGTGGTGGAGAGTGGTGTGTGGCAGTGGTGGAGAGTGGTGTGTGACAGTGGTGGAGAGTGGTGTGTGGCAGTGGTGGAGAGTGGTGTGTGGCAGTGGTGGAGAGTGGTGTGTGGCAGTTGTGGAGAGTGGTGTGTGGCAGAGGTGGAGAGTGGTGTGTGGCAGTGGTGGAGAGTGGTGTGTGGCAGTGGTGGAGAGTGGTGTGTGGCAGTGGTGGAGAGTGGTGTGTGGCAGTGATGGAGAGTGGTGTGTGGCAGTGGTGGAGAGTGGTGTGTGGCAGTGGTGGAGAGTGGTGTGTGACAGTGGTGGAGAGTGGTGTGTGACAGTGGTGGAGAGTGGTGTGTGGCAGTGGTGGAGAGTGGTGTGTGACAGTGGTGGAGAGTGGTGTGTGGCAGTGGTGGAGAGTGGTGTGTGGCAGTGGTGGAGAGTGGTGTGTGGCAGTGGTGGAGAGTGGTGTGTGGCAGTGGTGGAGAGTGGTGTGTGGCAGTGGTGGAGAGTGGTGTGTGACAGTGGTGGAGAGTGGTGTGTGGCAGTGGTGGAGAGTGGTGTGTGTGACAGTGGTGGAGAGTGGTGTATGGCAGTGGTGGAGAGTGGTGTGTGACAGTGGTGGAGAGTGGTGTGTGGCAGTGGTGGAGAGTGGTGTGTGACAGTGGTGGAGAGTGGTGTGTGGCAGTGGTGGAGAGTGGTGTGTGGCAGTGGTGGAGAGTGGTGTGTGGCAGTGGTGGAGAGTGGTAGTGATACTACCCTCCTCCTCCTCCTCCTCCTCTTCCTCTGCACCACTACCCTCCTCCTCCTCTGCACCACTACCCTCCTCCTCCTCTGCACCACTACCCTCCTTTTCCTCTGCACCACTACCCTCCTCCTCCTCTGCACCACTACCCTCCTCCTCCTCTGAGCCACTACCCTCCTCCTCCTCCTCTGCACCACTACCATCCCCCTCCTCTGAACCACTACCCTCCTCCTGCTCCTCTGCACCACTACCCTCCTCCTCTGCACCACTACCCTCCTCCTCTGCACCACTACCCTCCCCCTCCTCCTCTGCACCACTATCCTCCCCCTCCTCTGCACCACTACCCTCCCCCTCCTCTGCACCACTACCCTCCTCCTTTGCACCACTACCCTCCTCCTCTGCACCACTACCCTCCTCCTCTGCACTACTACCCTCCCCCTCCTCCTCTGCACCACTACCCTCCCCTCCTCTGCACCACTACCCTCCCCCTCCTCTGCACCACTACCCTCCTCCTCTGCACCACTACCTTCCTCCTCTGCACCACTACCCTCCTCCTCCTCTGCACCACTACCCTCCTCCTCCTCTGCACCACTACCCTCCTCCTCCTCTGCACTACTACCCTCCTCCTCTGCACCACTACCCTCCTCCTCTGCACCACTACCCTCCTCCTCCTCTGCACCACTACCCTCCTCCTCCTCTGCACCACTACCCTCCTCCTCCTCTGCACCACTACCCTCCTCCTCTGCACCACTACCCTTCTCCTCTGCACCACTACCCTCCTCCTCTGCACCACTACCCTCCTCCTCCTCTGCACCACTACCCTCCTCCTCCTCTGCACCACTACCCTTCTCCTCTGCACCACTACCCTCCTCCTCTGCACCACTACCCTCCTCCTCCTCTGCACCACTACCCTCCTCCTCCTCTGCACCATTACCCTCCTCCTCTGCACCACTACCCTCCTCCTCTGCACCACTACCCTCCTCCTCCTCTGCACCACTACCCTCCTCCTCCTCTGCACTACTACCCTCCTCCTCCTCTGCACCACTACCCTCCTCCTCCTCTGCACCACTACCCTCCTCCTCCTTTGCACCACTACCCTCCTCCTCTGCACCACTACCATCCTCCTCCTCTGCACCACTACCCTCCTCCTCCTCTGCACCACTACCCTCCTCCTCCTCTGCACCACTACCCTCCTCCTCCTCTGCACCACTTCCCTCCTCCTCCTCTGCACCACTACCCTCCTCCTCCTCTGCACCACTACCCTCCTCCTCCTCTGCACCACTACCCTCCTCCTTCTCTGCACCACTACCCTCCTCCTCCTCTGCACTACTACCCTCCTCCTCCTCTGCACCACTACCCTCCTCCTCCTCTGCACTACTACCCTCCTCCTCTTTAAGAGACGGGTGTGAGGTGTAGCCAGGTGTGGGCTTCAGTTTTCACTTTCATCTGCAGGTATTGGTGGGGAGAGTTACCAGGTGTGGGCTTCAATGTTCCCTCTCATTTACAGGTGTGGGTGGAGAGAGACTCCTGCGAGGACTTCACCGGAGGGGCGTCACCGGTCGCTTGCTTGAGATTTGGATCCGGGACAGTAAGGAGAACAAGAAGTACCTCCGAGAGCTCGCTGCGTCCCTTAACAATTTTAATGTTAAAATATGGTAGATTGTTGAGACCAGCCTCACGAGACCAATAATATACAAGGACACATCTACGAGGAGCTGGTTGTTGAGACCTGCCTCACGAGACCAATAATATACAAGGACACATCTACGAGGAGCTGGTTGTTGAGACCAGCCTCACGAGACCAATAATATACAAGGACACATCTACGAGGAGCTGGTTGTTGAGACCAGCCTCACGAGACCAATAATATACAAGGACACATCTACGAGGAGCTGGTTGTTGAGACCAGCCTCACGAGACCAATAATATACAAGGACACATCTACGAGGAGCTGGTTGTTGAGACCAGCCTCACGAGACCAATAATATACAAGGACACATCTACGAGGAGCTGGTTGTTGAGACCAGCCTCACGAGACCAATAATATACAAGGACACATCTACGAGGAGCTGGTTGTTGAGACCAGCCTCACGAGACCAATAATATACAAGGACACATCTACGAGGAGCTGGTTGTTGAGACCTGCCTCACGAGACCAATGTAGAAGTACATTACAATTCAATGATTATGATGTACATCTTTCAATGAGATGATTACATCTCATCAAGTATTAAATGTACATGTGTAGATGTATAGCAATCTACAGATGTACATGTGTAGATGTACAGTAAAATGTACATGATGTACTCCAGATGTACTCCTTTCATCAAAATATGTGGTTCGTATTTGGTTAAATTCTTGTGCCAACCCGCAGATCTTGATGTAGCAACTGCTGTGTACTGGTCACTACATCTTCTGCATTGCTCTATTGCTAATTACTTTCTTAATCTGTGATAGACTCTGTGGTATGTAAATGTCTACATTTCTTCTCTTAGTTGCAAGTTTTGCAGCATCGTCTGCAATGTCATTTCCAGTTATTCCCATGTGACTTGGCACCCAGTTGACAGTACCCAACGGCCTTGATGTTCCAGTGTTTGCATTTTAGTATGCTGGTGGTATTAATGAGTTTTTGTATGCTGGTGGTATTAATGAGTTTTTGTTTTGATGATAGTGAGAATGAGTTTTGGTATTCGTTGTTTGTATGAGTTTTGGCATGTTGGAGGTATGAATGTATTTTATTGTGCTGGTGGTACCTTCCTTGAGGTTACCTTGAGGCCGTTTAGGGCCTTACCGTCCCCGCGGCCCGGTCCTCGACCAGGCCTCCTCGTTGCTGGACAGGTTAACCAGGCTGTTGGACGCGGCTGCTAGCAGACTGTCGTATGAATCACAACCTGGTTGATCAGAGCTTATCAAGTTCCCTCTTGAACACTGTGAGAGATCGGCTAGTTATACCCCTTATGTGTAGTGGAAGGTATAGATAAGCAGCCTTCCAGTCTGTAGTGGAAGGTATAGATAAGCAGCCTTCCAATCTGTAGTGGAAGGTATAGATAAGCATTTGTCTCCTGATTTTATGAATAAGTTTTGGTATGTAATTGATATATTAGCATTTTCTACACTTTATTATCAATATGACTTTCTTTACTACTGTTTATTGGATCACTATTATTAGTTTTGGGTCTTTATTTGTTACGAGATCTTAGTTATTGTAACATTTTAGGGATTTTAGACATTTGGGAATTTTTGTCTGACTTTAGTCTGTCTTAACCTTATTATCCTCAAGATCAAGCTGGAGCATATATACACCTGTTTTATTGTAAGTTTTTAATGTACAACTAAATACAGTAAGTTGCCGACTGTAACTTACAATTATGCATTAAGCAGCTTACCGTATATGTACTTTCATATTATCAGTATCCTATTGTAAACTTGCTCTAATACAGTTGCTAGCCTTTTGGGCACTTACTTTATTACAGTAAGTAACGTACTGTTCAAGTAGTTTAATACAGTAAGTGTCCTTCTACACACTTAAATGAACAATTTCTTTAGTAAAGAAACTACCATATGTACGCCTGCTTTGATACTGTAAGTAGTACTGTACTTTATTTTATATAATAAAGTACTACAACTATTAAAGTCAATACATGCATTATTTGAAATACAGTAACATATAACTTTAAACAATATAAACACTTTTATTTGCCCTCATTTTCTGAGGCCTGTTGTTTGGAGGTATTAACTTGCTAGTGGTATATGATATGACTTTTTCAACAGAAACAGAGTAAGACAAATTAGAGTGGTAAACGTTGTCAATGGTCCTTAGGACTCTGGCCTGAGACCTGTCTTGTTTAAAGTATATAAACCACGTAGATAAAAAATAAATGAATTATCTTAATAAATTAAGAAAAACTTAATACGATACAAGAAGACTTAGGCTTTTAAAATTTAACAAAACTTTTGCATGTGCTGGTCAAAACTGTTTATGCTCAGTTTAATATTACGTTGACTTTCCTTTAAATGACTGGAGAGGAAAGTCTCATTTTGATTATTTTCTCAAATTCTTCACCTTCATTATACCTCACTATCAAACTGTTGCTGCTGACAGTGAGAACAGTAACCAACCTTAAAACATTTAAACTGGGAGAAAGCCACTATTGCTGACCTGAAAAAGCTTGGTGTCTGTTTAACAGAAAACTTGATAATATTCATATATCAATTATTGCAACTGTCAACACAAATCTTCAGTGTAATATCTATCAAAACAGTTTCAATTACTCTTTTTTTTCATCTGTTATGTCAGTGCTGGTTAAGGAAGGGGAGAGAGAATCCTTCTAAAAAACTAATAGAAGAAGTTATGCCTGGTTGGAATTGTCACGTTAAAGCTTTCCAAATTACATCTATAATTGGGATACCCTGTGGCAAGATGCTGGGTGTCCCATAGATGGCTGGGATACCCTGTGGCAAGATGCTGGTGCCCCAGAGATGGCTGGGATACCCTGTGGCAAGATACTGGGTGTCCCATAGATGGCTGGGATACCCTGTGGCAAGATGCTGGTGCCCCAGAGATGGCTGGGATACCCTGTGGCAAGATGCTGGGTGTCCCATAGATGGCTGGGATACCCTGTGGCAAGATGCTGGTGCCCCAGAGATGGCTGGGATACCCTGTGGCAAGATGCTGGGTGTCCCATAGATGACTGGGATACCCTGTGGCAAGATGCTGGGTGTCCCATAGATGGCTGGGATATCCTGTGGCAAGATGCTGGTGCCCCAGAGATGGCTGGGATACCCTGTGGCAAGATGCTGGGTGTCCCATAGATGCCTGGGATACCCTGTGGCAAGATGCTGGTGCCCCAGAGATGGCTGGGATACCCTGTGGCAAGATGCTGGGCGCCCCAGAGATGGCTGCCTGTCCCGGACCAGACCAAGAACTAGTGCTCTAACCATCATATTATCAACAGGATGTAAGACAAAACAAATATTTTACAATCAAAGGATTTCTCATTGCCTTTAAAGACAAAACGGTTTATAAATTTCGTGATGAAATTATAAAATTATGAGAGTAAGGAACGTCGTTGAAGATTCCTCTGGGTCTGTATTACATGTAATACTTTCAGAGATAAGTATTCTACACTATACAGCAGCGCTGTATACAGGACACGAGACTGAACCTGACCTTACAGCAAAATGATGTCCAAATAAACCCATCCTCATCCTTCCCCCCCCCCTCCTCCTCCTCATTCTCTCCCTGCCTGTACAACAACACTCCACACACACACTCACAAAGTACACAATGCACAACCTACTAATCATAGAATTAAGATGTGAATAAGGCTGTCTTTCTAAAATGTTTCTACCTCTTGTATTTCGCCATTCCAAACGATCATTCCCGAGCGGTAGCCAAAACTTGGTTCTTGAAATTCTCGCAAAGGTTTGATCGGGCAACTAACAGCCTTGTAGCAGGCTTAGGCTATCGATAGGTTCAATTACCAACTGTTCAAGTAGCTCTTGTTGCCTAACAACCAGACGTTAGCAGCCTCGGCCGAACTAACACCAATCAGCCACTTAGTCTACCAAGACACAACACAAACATCCACCTTAGTATAGATTAGACTAGGCTTCCTGGCTCCACAAGGTCATGGCGGCCAAAGTCAAGTTCATGAGATCACCCAGATTACCTACAAAAAATGTGTTCAAAATAACGAATGGAGCCATCTTGTTGGTACACAATGCAGACCTTCCAGAACTCCTTTCGACTGACAGTCTGAACAAACTATTGGAGAAGGTGGATCACAGTCTACCCCTCGGCCGAATTCCAAGCCAAACGCACTATCTTTGTACATAGGATCCATGACATCATCATGGATCACTCAGTTGACGAGATATCTGCAGAAATCTGGAGAAAAAACAGGGATAATAAAATAATTCATGCCCACTGGTTCACAACTCAGTCCCACGACAACCAAGTACTGAAGCTAACTCTGGCTTCACCGGAGCAAGCAGCACAAGTCTGCAACCTTGGCTTTTCTGCATTTGGCATCACGTCTGGTTCTGACCAAATCACCCTACAGAGGTTTCACAAGCTCAAACAATGCTTCAAATACTTCCAGTATGACCACTATTCCAGTGCATGCAACATTGAAATCCCCAAGTGCAGCAGGTGTGCAAGGGAACACAACTACAGGGAATGCACAAGCCATGCACAAGCCATAGTGCACACCCAAGTGTGCACTATGCAATGGTGCACACATTGCAATCTCTCATTTGTGTCCCCATAAAAAGGATGCAATCAAGAAAGCACAAGAAACGGTGACAACAGCCCGTCAACAAGCAGCAATCACCATTCCTGCCCCTCCTCCACCAGTAAACGCCTGGGGTAACCCCAACCAACAAGAGGCACAATGGCCTGTCCCCTGTCCACATGTCCATGGACTCGTTAGCCTACTTGTCTCCTAACAACACAACAGCCGCCGGCCAGGACCAAGCACAACCCAACAACCCCAACCCAAGTACTCTCCACCCCCAAGCCTCATCCAACGCTCAAGAGATACCAAACTCCCAGAATCACCCCGGCCCCTCCACCCGACAAACTAGCAAACACCCAGGTCCACCCTTCCTACAGTAGTCTCAGACAGGATTATACTCAAAGCCCTCACAAGCACCCTTGCAATAAGAAACCCTAGACGCAATCAGCGCTTCACACACCACAGTTCCACACCCAGCAGCTTCACACACCATTGTCCTAAGAGGCTCAGGGCCAACTCTAACAGCCGAAGCTCATCCCCTGAGGGCAGGATAGGGGCAAGCAACCCCCCTAATACTCCATCTGTGAGTGACTCTAGCACTACAAACGTGGACATCGAGAACAGTAGCGACAACAAAAAACCCTCAATTGTACAGCAACGTGTGGAAAACCTCATCCATCCCCCCTGCCGGAACCAGGATCATGATCCCTGGTCCAAAAGACCTATCCTCCACCTACACACACATCAGAAGCCAACCGAAGTTAACAACACTGACACGCGAGCCGAACAAACACATACGACTCGCAACCAACAATGGGGATCACCATTCTTCAAGTGAATATCAGACTCTACTTCAACAACAGATACCTCCTCACCCTGGAGGTAGCCAGACTTAACCCAGATATTATCTTACTCAATGAAGCAGCGGTTAGACAGGACCAGCACATCTCTCTTTGGGGATATTCTACTATGTAGGTCAACAGGGGGATGCACAGCGGGTGGCAATCCTAATAAAGAGAAGGCTTTCCTACCGCCCCATCCTCATAGAAGATGACCACTTCCTTGCAACAGAATTCACCACCTCACACGGCCCCCCCTAATCGTCTGCACCGCATACCTACCCCCAAGACTCGCTTACCTCCCCTCTATCCCACTCAACAGGCTGCTCGACAGGACACTCCCAACTATAATTGCAGGAGACCTGAATGCCCACCACCACCAGGCCTTATTCAACGCTCCTACCAGAGCAGACCTAAAGGGCAGACAGCTCTTCAGTTTAATGCAAAACAGAGACCTCTCCATCGAAGGCCCCCACTTCAAGACATTCTTTGCTGGCAATGTGAGTGGCACCGCTGACATATTACTGACCAACAGAGACTGTGACCTGTTCCACTGCAGAGTGACCCCAGGCAAGAACGTGGTGTCTGATCACATCCCTGTGGTTACCACACTCTAAGCTACCCCCTTCCAGTTTGTGACACCTCCCAGGCCCAGACTGGAAACCATGCGAGCCTGGGACTATGACACCTTCCTCACTGACGACCCCATAATCGAGTTTGACAACCTACCCACCCAAACAATAGACCAAGCAGTAAACACCATCCACAACCACATCCAGCTTGCAACTGAGGCCACCTGTGAAAGATCCACCACCAATATAAACCGACCCAAGAAATCAGAGGTAAAATGAATGAGTACCAGCGAGCCTGTCAAAGCCAATACAAAACTGTCCAGCCACCAGTGTTGTCCCTACAAACACTCAGAAGGGGAACCTTAGACCTAATGCTAACTCATTAGAGCCACATATGGGGAACCCTTGTGAGACAGGCCAACCTGTACAAAAAGGAGCCGGGAGCCTTCTGGCGTAAGATCAGACAGCTCTTGGGATCGGCTAACCCCAGCCTCACCTGCCTCATACACACATTCCTGGATGATGATGACGAGGAACAACAGAAAAAAATAAGACCCACAAGAACAGGCTGACCTCATCGGTGCAAAATGGAAAAAAGACACTCACGGCTTCAAACAGCAGAGCCTTCAACAACATTCACTTCATCCGTGTCAACCAATGGACAACAGAAAACGCTGCCTCCCTTCTCAGCACCCCCTTGATAGACCTGACAACCCTCCAAGACGACCACCCACTAACAAGACCCATAACTATGGTAGAGATGAGAGGAATCATTAAAAACATCCGAGATAAGGCTCCAGAACCATCGGGGATCAAAGCAAAGCGGATCAAATTCCAACCAGGCAATTTTTTGCAATCCCTACTCAACCTATTCAATGCCATGTTGGCTTCTGGTCACATTCCCTTAGGTTTCAAATCGGCCAAGATGATATTCATTCCCAAACCCAAGAAAGACCCCCCACCAGCCTGGAAACTACCGTCCAATCTCCCTCTTAGACACAATAAGCAAGTACTTTGAAAAAATCATGTACAACCATCTCAACATGGAGTACAAACAACAACCTCACAAAAAAACAGTTTGGCTTTCGAGGTCAACCTTGCACGCAATAAACATTATCTAAGATGCGGTGAGCTCAATTCGGCAGCAAAAACAGGTAGCCCTGATTGCGACGAGGGACGTCCACAAGGCCTTCGACAGCCTATGGCACGATGGTCTGGTGAACAAATTAGCAGAATTGCCAGCCCAAAACTGGACCCTCCTCAGTGTCATCAGAAACTTCCTAAAAAACAGACAAGTTACTCCGAATTTCAAGGCGAAAGCTGCAGCAGTCCTCACCCCAACAGCTGGAGTTTCCATGGGTCGTGCCTGAGCCCGGTCCTCTTCAACATTTTTGTAAATGACCTGCCCCAACCGGAGTACAGGGACATCATTATTGTCCAACTTGCGGACGGCGAAACACACGTAATAACATCTAATCCAAGAAGCCAAGCAGCCAAACATGCAACTGTAACCCGTAAGGCGAACGTAGAACTAGCCAGGACTGCTAACTGGGAAAGAAAATGGAGGATCACCACTAACCCAGAAAAGATCCAAATAAGCACTGTTGGATGTATGGCTTTCTCAATTGAAAACGAGGGGAGGAATAAGGATCAGGGGTGAACCTATAGCCATCTCAAACTCCAACACAGTGCTCAGATACAACTTTAACAGTTTACTCAACTTCACCCAGTACGTCTCCCAGAAGACAGCGATGGCTAGGGGTTCCTTGTTGAGGCTCTTCCGCTTTAGACAAGCACCATCCCACATCAAGCTCCACCTGTACTGAATGATAATAAGGCCTAGCCTGGAGTACCCTTACGTCCACCTGAACCTTACCAAAAAAACAAACTTGCTGAAGATCCAACGGGTACAAAATAAAGCACTTCGGTTTACAGAGGGCCTGTCACTGATGAATATGGTAAGAACAGACCAACTCCATGAGACACTCAACATCATGCCAATGAACATCAGGCTCAGCTACGTGGCCAGAAGGCAGCAGTACCGCATGAAGCACATGTACGTCCCAGACCCCGAAGATCCCTATGAAGGAGTAAACACCACCAGCGACTACGAGATCCATGAACCACCACACAGGACCAGAAGAATAACTTTCTAACAAAAGGTGATCAGACACATCCATGATCAGGCCTTCCCAAGACCTCAAATACTAAGTGGCCTGCCAGACGACCCAGATGAGTGGCCCATCCCGGACCCGATCTATAACTAATAAAGAATTAAAAAAAAAAAATTAAAAAAATAAAAACAACCAAAACCTTTTTTGTGCTACCAGAAGTGTAACTACCGTGATGTTGCTAAGATTAAACTCTTGCAGCCAACTCCACCTAGGGCTTCCAGACACCAGCTAGGACACAAACACTAGCCACCCAGCCAAAGTACTGGCAACCCAACACACCACAAACCCAAACAAACGACACACACATGTCAACCCATGGTGGACAGGCCACTGAACTTTCTAACCTTCTCTCTCTCAACACCCGCATCCTCTTCCAGAACTTCACCTCCCCATACCCTCTACCTTCCCCATCCTTTCCAAACCCTTTGGACATCAAAGAAAAGAAAGAAAAGACCAAAATAGTTCAGGAATGATTTTTCTTGGCCGGTGTTGAACTTAAGCAGATGTACCTTTCTGACGCTGAGGTCTCCATGCTTCGATACAGTAATACAAGGACAAGAGATTTATACTGTTGAAAAAAAATAGTTACTCTATTTTCAATTAAATCAAAGTTACGTCTGACTATTCCTCGGATATGGTTGGTTTCTTTTACTGCAGCTTCCACTTGTTGAGCAACTTTCGATTTGATTTGTGGATCCTGACTCCAAGGTCCTTCTTCATCAACCTCCTGCAAGGTAATATTTTTTAATTGATAGTTGTGATGTGCAATGTTATGCCCCACATGCAAGGTCTTTGTATTTTTCGTAGTTAAAGAGCATCTGCAAATCGTCCGACACTTGTCGAGTTCATGTAGATCGCTTTGTAAGGCCTCAATATTATGTTCACTCCATACTTTACAATAAATCTTAGCGACATCTTCAATTTTGATGATATGGTTTGTGATATTCTATTCTATGTCATTGATGTATATGACAAAAAGGGTCAGCCCCAAAATGGAACCTTGCGGTACTCCACTCACCACATTTCTCCAGTCAGAGATATTTCCATTTAGGACGACACTTTGCTTTCTTTGTTTTAATCATTGTTTGATCCATTCTAATATTCTACCAAATATTCCATGTGTTTGTACTTTCCATGTCAGTCTTTCATATGGTACATTATCAAAAGCTTTAGCAAAGTTTAAGTATACTACATGTACTGGAAGTCCTTGTCTGAATAGTTGATTGTCATTTCCAAAACCTGGAGCAGTTTGTAAGGCATGATTTATTTTTAAGAAGGCCATTGTTGTGACCCAAAGTGAAGGAGTGAATAAATTCGAAAATCTCTCTCAGAGTATGGGGCAAGGGAAGTGTGTATAAATGGGTGTGTGTGTGTGTGTGGAAGGAAGCTAGTGGAGACATCTGGGACGTCAGAATGTCGGTACCGTCTAAGAATTATCCGCCAGTTATGTCTGCTATAAGGAAGGCGTTACTTTAAGGACACAGTGTGGCCGGAAACGCACAAGGGCTGGTTGTGTGGAGGGCCAGAGGACATATGTCACAGATG
Source organism: Procambarus clarkii (assembly GCF_040958095.1). NCBI lineage: Eukaryota > Metazoa > Arthropoda > Malacostraca > Decapoda > Cambaridae > Procambarus > Procambarus clarkii. Next base: position 36,437,070 of record NC_091158.1, read on the forward strand.
TGGATTTGGGAGTTGACATTTGGCTGGAGCAAGTGATGGAAGGTAGTTCTATCCTGCATGTCAGACTGGGCGGCGATCCAGTGGAAGCCGATGGTACATCAACAGAGTACCTGTCGACAACTGAGGCCATCAGTTGTCGACATGTCCCAGTCTGGTTGCCTCCACACCTCAATGTAGCAGTTTGGTTTACGTGAGTGTGCATCTTAACTAGCATATTATGATGCTACTGATGTTAGCATCATACTGATGAGATGATGTTAGGTGGTGGGTGCTAGAGCTCCTAGTTAGAGTTCCGATTTCCCGGGTGTTAAGGGCGCGACACAAGTGTTAAGTGGCAGACTAAAGCATAACTAACGAACCTACGACACTGCAATAAAATATCATCCGAAGTCAACCTGCTCTCGCACAAGACAGCACATATATGACTTATTGTTTATAGTCACTATTTCGCTTGTAAATAAATACATATGAGATATATTCCAAGTCATATTTTTTTTTTCAAGGCACTAACTTTTTCTCAGTTTTATTAAACAATAGAGATTTTATAAACAAAATTGACAATATCCTAGGTTACTTTACAATTGATTTAAATATTTTAGTTTAGTTTCATTATTTTTATATAACTGTAATATCAGTATAGGTATAGATTCAGTACAAATTGTATATCTTAACATACTAAAAAAGGTTAGGTTAGGTTGTGGTTTTCTATTCAGCTTTTCAGGGTAAACTCAAATATTCACAATAAATTAGTATGTCACATATGCACTTATTCATAAGAAATATATTGACTATAAGCAAGTGCGAGATCGGGTTGCAGAAGCGATATATGAGTGGCAGAAAGAGGCCTATGTTTTGGAATTCAAGTGTGGTGCTAACCATAGCTGGCGGCTATCTTGATTTTAACTTGAGATAGTTTCGGGGCTTCACGACCCGGTCCTCGACCAGGCCTCCTTAATGTTATACTCCCCAAGGAAGCAACCCTTAGCAGCTGTCTAACTCCCAGACACGTAATTACTGCTAGGTAACAGGGGCATCAGGGTATAAGAAACTCTGTCCATTTGTTTCCACCTCCACCGGGATCGAACCCCGAACCTTAAGACTACGGATCCGAAGCACTGTCCACCCAGCTGTTAGGCCCTACTCAGGGGCATTCAAAAAGTTAAAGGAGGAACAGAAGGCTACACTACAGGCTCAAGGCCTTTCCCAGTATTTACAGCTAAGTGGATCAGTGTGCTGGGCAACATGAATGTTATCGTGTACTAATATTATTAATCAACAAACAAAAAAGACAAAAATATATAAACAGAAAAGCAAGGTATATTCTTTTGGGTGAGTATCCTCCCAGAGCGCCAGCAATGTAGCAGAGACGGCAGGAAGTTATGATAAATGTGACCCGTGTAATTGTGCTGTGGGGCCCAGGTCGAAACATCCAACCACAAGTTGCAAAGTTGTATATGACGGCTTGTGCCTCTTGATCTCGGTCCCTTTGTGTGAGACATACACCAACGGTGGCCTTGTGTGAGATATACACCAACGGTCACCTTGTGTGAGACATACACCAACGGTTGCCTTGTGTGAGACATACACCAACGGTCACCTTGTGTGAGACATACACCAACGGTTGCCTTGTGTGAGACATACACCAACGGTTGCCTTGTGTGAGACATACACTAACGGTCACCTTGTGTGAGACACACACCAACGGTCACCTTGTGTGAGACATACACCAACGGTCACCTTGTGTGAGACATACACCAACGGTTGCCTTGTGTGAGACATACACCAACGGTTGCCTTGTGTGAGACATACACCAACGGTTGCCTTGTGTGAGACATACACCAACGGTTGCCTTGTGTGAGATATACACCAACGGTCACCTTGTGTGAGACATACACCAACGGTTGCCTTGTGTGAGACATACACCAACGGTCACCTTGTGTGAGACACACACCAACGGTCACCTTGTGTGAGACATACACCAACGGTTGCCTTGTGTGAGACATACACCAACGGTTGGCTTGTGTGAGATATACACCAACGGTCATCTTGTGTGAGACATACACCAACGGTTGCCTTGTGTGAGACATACACCAACGGTCACCTTGTGTGAGACACACACCAACGGTCACCTTGTGTGAGACATACACCAACGGTTGCCTTGTGTGAGACATACACCAACGGTTGCCTTGTGTGAGACATACACCAACGGTTGCCTTGTGTGAGACATACACCAACGGTCACCTTGTGTGAGACATACACCAACGGTTGCCTTGTGTGAGACATACACCAACGGTTGCCTTGTGTGAGACATACATCAACGGTCACCTTGTGTGAGACATACACCAACGGTTGCCTTGTGTGAGACATACACCAACGGTTGCCTTGTGTGAGACATACACCAACGGTCACCTTGTGTGAGACATACACCAACGGTTGCCTTGTGTGAGACATACACCAACGGTCACCTTGTGTGAGACATACACCAACGGTTGCCTTGTGTGAGACATACACCAACGGTTGCCTTGTGTGAGACATACACCAACGGTGGCATGGTGTGTGACATACACCAACGGTTGCCTTGTGTGAGACATACACCAACGGTTGCCTTGTGTGAGACATACACCAACCGTCACCTTGTGTGAGACATACACCAACGGTGGCCTTGTGTGAGACATACACCAACGGTTGCCTTGTGTGAGACATACTCCAACGGTTGCCTTGTGTGAGACATACACCAACGGTTGCCTTGTGTGAGACATACACCAACCGTCACCTTGTGTGAGACATACACCAACGGTGGCCTTGTGTGAGACATACACCAACGGTTGCCTTGTGTGAGACATACACCAATCGGTTCCTTAGTGTGAGACATACACCAACGGTTGCCTTGTGTGAGACATAACACCAACCGTCACCTTGTGTGAGACATACACCAACCGTCACCTTTGTGAGACATACACCAACGGTGCCCTTGTGTGAGAACATACACCAACGGTGGCCTTGTGTGAGACATACACCAACGTGCCTCTTGTGTGAGACATACAACCAACGGTGGCCTTGTGTGGACATACACCAACGGTGGCCTTGTGTGAGACATACACCAACTGGTGGCCTTGTATGAGACATACACCAACCGTCACCATGTGTGAGACATACACCAACGGTCACCTTGTGTGAGACATGCACCATCGGTCACTTGTGTGAGACATACACAACGGTCACTTGTGTGAGACATACACCAACGGTCCCCTTGTGTGAGACATACACCAAACGGTCCCCTTGTGTGAGACATACACCAACGGTGGCCTTGTGTGAAACATACACCAACGGTCCCCTTGTGTGAGACATACACCAACGGTCACCTTGTATGAGACATACACCAACGGTCACCTTGTGTGAGAAATACACCAACGGCCACCTTGTGTGAGACATACACCAACGGTCACTTTGTGTGAGACATACACCAACGGTCATCCTTGTGTGAGACATACACCAACGGTCCCCTTGTGTGAGACATACACCAACGGTCCACCTTGTGTGAGACATACACCAACGGTCCCTTGTGTGAGACATACACCAACGGTCACCTTGTGTGAGATATACACCAACCGGTCACCTTGTGTGAGACATACACCAACGGTCACCTTGTGTGAGACATACACCAACGGTGCCCCTTGTGTGAGACATACACCAACGTCACCTTGTGTGCGACATAAACCAACGGTCACCTTGTGTGAGACATACACCAACGGTCACCTTGTGTGAGACATACACCAACGGCTCTCCTTGTGTGAGACATACACCAACGGTCAAATTGTGTGAGATATACACCAACGGTCACCTTGTGTGAGACATACACCAACGGTCACTTTGTGTGAGACATACACAAGCGGTCACCTTGTGTGAAACATACACCAACCGTCACCTTGTGTGAGACATACACCAACGGTCACCTTGTGTGAGACATACACCAACGGTGGCCTTGTGTGAGACATATACCAAAAATCACCTTGTGTGAGACATACACCAACGGTGGCCTTTTGTGAGACATACACCAACAGTCCCCTTGTGTGAGACATACACCAACGGTGGCCTTGTGTGACATATACACCAACGGTTTCCTTGTGTGAGACATACAGCAACGGTCACCTTGTGTGAGACATACACCAACGGTCCCCTTGTGTGAGATATACACCAACGGTCGCCTTCTGTCAGACATACACCAACGGTCCCCTTGTGAGAGCTATACACCAACGGTCACTCTTGTGTGAGATATACACCAACGGTCGCCCTTGTGTGAGACATACACCAATGGTCATCCTTGTGCTGAGATATACACCAACGGCCACCTTGTGCGGAGACATTACACCAACGGTCACCTTGTGTGAGACATACACTAACGGTCCTCTTGTGTGAAGATATACACCAACGGTCCCCATGTGTGAGACATACACCAACGGTTGGCCTTGTGTGAGACATACACCAACGGTGGCCTTGTGTGTGACATACACCAACGGTGGCCTTGTGTGAGACATACACCAACGGTCACCTTATGTGAGATATACACCAACGGTCACCTTGTGTGAGACATACACCAACGGTCACCTTGTGTGAGACATACACCAACGGTCCCCTGGTGTGAGAAATACACTAACAGGTCGCCCTTGTGTGAGACATACACCAGCGGTGGCCTTGTGTGAGACATACTACCAACGTGGCCCGTTGTGTGAGACATACCCAACGGTCCCCTTGTGTGAGACATACACCAACGGTGGCCTTGTGTGAGACACACCCCAACGGTCCCCCTGTGTGAGACATACACGAACGATCCCCTTGTGTGAGACATACACCAACGGTCCCCTTGTGTGAGGCATACCCCAACGGTCCCCTTGTGTGAGACATACACCAACGGTCCCCTTGTGTGAGACACACCCCAAAGGTCCCCTTGTGTGAGACATACACCAACGGTCCCCTTGTGTGAGGCATACCCCAACGGTCCCCTTGTGTGAGACATACACCAACGGTCCCATTGTGTGAGACAAACTCCAACGGTGGCCTTGTGTGAGACATACAACAACGGTCCCCTTGTGTGAGAAATACACTAACGGTCGCCTTGTGTGAGACATACACCAACGGTGGCCTTGTGTGAGACATACCCCAACGGTCACCTTGTGTGAGACATACACCAACGGTGGCCTTGTGTGAGACATACACCAACGGTCCCCTTGTGTGAGACATACACCAACGGTCCCCTTGTGTGAGACATACACCAACGGTCCCCTTGTGTGAGACATACACCAACCGTCCCCTTGTGTGAGACATACACCAACGGTCACCTTTTGTGAGACATACACCAACCGTCACCTTGTGTGAGACATACACTAATGGTCCCCTTGTGTGAAACATACACCAACGGTCCCCTTGTGTGAGACATACACCAACGGTCCCCTTGTGTGAGACATACACCGACGGTCCCCTTGTGTGAGTCATACACCAACGGTGGCCTTGTGGGAGACATACACTAACGGTCACCTTGTGTGAGACATACATCAACGGTCCCCTTGTGTGAGACATTCACCAATGGTCACCTTGTGTGAGACATACACCAATGATCCCCTTGTGTGAGAAATACACCAACCGTCACCTTGTGTGAGACATACACCAACTATCACCTTTTGTGAGACATACACCAACGGTGGCTTTGTGTGAGACATACCCCAACGGTCGCCTTGTGTGAGACATACACCAACGGTCACCTTGTGTGAGACATACACCAACGGTCAACTTGTGTGAGACATACACCAAAGGTCACCTTGTGTGAGACATACACCAACGGTCACCTTGTGTGAGACATACACCAACGCTCACCTTGTGTGAGACATACACCAACGGTCCCCTTGTGTGAGACATTCACCAATGGTCACCTTGTGTGAGACATACACCAATGATCCCCTTGTGTGAGACATACACCAACGGTCACCTTGTGTGAGACATATATCAACGGTCACCTTGTGTGAGATATACACCAACGGTCACCTTGTGTGAGACATACACCAACGGTCACCTTGTGTGAGACATACACCAACGATCACCTTGTGTGAGACATACACCAACGGTCACCTTGTGTAAAACATACACCAAAGGTCATTTTGTGTGAGACATACACCAACGGTGGCCTTGTGTGAGACATACACCAACGGTGGCCTTGTGTGTGACATACACCAACGGTGGCCTTGTGTGAGACATACACCAACGGTCACCCTATGTGAGATATACACCAACGGTCACCTTGTGTGAGACATACACCAACGGTGGCCTTGTGTGTGACATACACCAACGGAGTCCTTGTGTGAGACTGTTACGGCCCTCTCGGGTCGCAACTGAGTTCGTACTCTGATGTTATTAGAGGAAGTTGTATCCGGCCCCAAGCCAGTAGTGGCTTTCAAGGGATGAGATCCGTGACGCAAGTAACTTAAAGGGGAAGGGAAATAAAGTTAAGAACTTAAGATTATAATTGTTCCATCACCAATAAATAATATATAAAAAGAGTACACAGGGGGAGGGGTATTAACACTACACAGGTGAATTAATTACACAATCGTCTTCTCCTGAAGACTCTGGATCCAAGCTCTCGGTGCTTTTGTGATCTCTTGACGAATCCTTCGATCAAGCTGAGTCTACCCCTGACACAGGCCAGCCAAAACACAGTTCCACTGGGGGCACCGCCGTGGAGGCCGTCAACCACAAGTCCAGCAGGTCTGCTGGCAGGTTCCGGATCAGCAACGCTGGTCAGGCCACTCCACGAGCGATACTAGGGTAGCGCCCTAGTCAGGAGCCTCGTGTGATACCACAAATCACTCTCCTGTCCTCAACACCCCAGTGGTTAATCGTCTCCAGCAGTCGGTCCCGGGTACGACGATCCTTTCAACTGCCACTTCACTGGCAGGGTAACACCACAGTGTTCATCCAGGAGCCGACTCACAGCTGCTGCAGCAAAGCACAAGGTATGGGGACGGCTGCCTTGGGTACACTGACTCAACTTCCATCACAGCAGTCCCAGGTCGACTCTGTAAGCAGACACGTCATCAATAACAGGGACACTAAAACACCTCACTTACAGGCTCAGATACAAACGCCCACCTATCCACTCCATAGATGGCGCTGGTGTCTGAGCACCACCTGACCAGAGGTCAACAGCGGCTGTGTTGAGCGCTGAACCAGACTGGAAACTGGCCCTCGAGGCCAGTACACGTCGTCCTCACCAGGTGTCGTCGTTCGTTTGGAGGGGGTTTCGGGAGCTGACCCACAGATAACGCGGTCGTCACTGCTTCGGGCTCGGACGCTGGATCCGGGTTCGTAACAGAGACATACACCAACGGTCACCTAGTATGAGACATGCACCAACGGTCCCCTTGTGTGAGACATTCACCAACGGTGGCCTCGTGTGAGACATACACCAACGGTCCCCTTGTGTGAGACATACACCAACGGCCCCCTTGTGTGAGACATACACCAACGGTCCCCTTGTGTGAGACATACACCAACGGTCCCCTTGTGTGAGAAATACACTAACGGTCGCCTTGTGTGAGACATACACCAGTGGTGGCCTTGTGTGAGACATACAACAACGGTCCCGTTGTGTGAGACATAACCCAACGGTCCCCTTGTGTGAGACATACACCAACGGTGGCCTTGTATGAGACACACCCCAACGGTCCCCTTGTGTGAGACATACACGAATGGTCCCCTTGTGTGAGACATACACCAACGGTGGCTTTGTGTGAGACATACACCAACGGTGGCCTTGTGTGAGACATACACTAACGGTCCCCTTGTGTGAGGCATACCCCAACGGTCCCCTTGTGTGAGACATACTCCAACGGTGGCCTTGTGTGAGACATACACCAACGGTCCCCTTGTGTGAGACATACACTAACGGTCGCCTTGTGTGAGACATACACAAACGGTCACCTTGTGTGAGACATACACCAACGGTCCCCTTGTGTGAGACATACACCAAAAGTCACCTTGTGTGAGACATACACAAACGGTGGCCTTGTGTGAGACATACCCCAACGGTCACCTTGTGTGAGACATACACCAACGGTCACCTTGTGTGAGACATACACCAACGGTCCCCTTGTGTGAGACATTCGCCAACGGTGGCCTTGTGTGAGACATACCCCAACGGTCACCTTGTGTGAGACATACACCAACGGTGGCCTTGTGTGAGACATACACCAACGGTCCCCTTGTGTGAGACATACACCAACGGTCCCCTTGTGTGAGACATACACCAACGGTCCCCTTGTGTGAGACATACACTAATGGTCCCCTTGTGTGAAACATACACCAACGGTCCCCTTGTGTGAGACATACACCAACGGTCCCCTTGTGTGAGACATACACCGACGGGGCCTTGTGTGAGTCATACACCAACGGTCACCTTGTGTGAGACATACACCAACGGTCGCCTTGTGTGAGACATACACCAACGGTCACCTTGTGTGAGTCATACACCAAGGGTCACCTTGTGTGAAACATACACCAACGTTCACCTTGTGTGAGACATACACCAACGGTCACCTTGTGTGAGACATACACCAACGGTGGCCTTGTGTGAGACCTACACCAATGATCCCCTTGTGTGAGACATACATCAACGGTCACCTTGTGTGAGACATACATCAACGGTCACCTTGTGTGAGAAATACACCAACGGTCTCCTTGTGTGAGACATACACCAACGGTCACCTTGTGTGAGACATACACCAACGGTGGCCTTGTGTGTGAAATACACCAACGGTCCCCTTGTGTGAGACATACACCAACGGTGGCTTTGTGTGAGACATACACTAATGGTCCCCTTGTGTGAGACATACACCAACAGTCCCCTTGTGTGAGACATACACCAACGGTCCCCTTGTGTGAGACATACACCAACGGTCCCCTTGTGTGAGACATACACCAACGGTGGCCTTGTGTGAGACATACACCAACGGTCACCTTGTGTGAGACATTCACCAACGGTCACCTTGTGTGAGACATACACCAACGGTCACCTTGTGTGAGACATACACCAACGCTCACCTTGTGTGAGACATACACCAACGGTCCCCTTGTGTGAGACATTCACCAATGGTCACCTTGTGTGAGACATACACCAATGATCCCCTTGTGTGAGACATACACCAACGGTCACCTTGTGTGAGACATATATCAACGGTCACCTTGTGTGAGATATACACCAACGGTCACCTTGTGTGAGACATACACCAACGGTCACCTTGTGTGAGACATACACCAACGGTCACCTTGTGTGAGACATACACCAACGGTCACCTTGTGTGAGACATACACCAACGGTGGCCTTGTGTGTGACATACACCAACGGTGGCCTTGTGTGAGACATACTCCAACGGTCCCCTTGTGTGAGACATACACCAACGGCCCCCTTGTGTGACACATACACCAACGGCGGCCTCGTGTGTGCCATACACCAACGGTCCCCTTATGTGAGACATACACCAACGGTCACCATGTGTGAGATATACACCAACGGTCACCTTGTGTGAGACATACACCAACGCTCATCTTGTGTGAGACATACACCAACGGTCCCCTTGTGTGAGACATTCACCAATGGGTACCTTGTGTGAGACATACACTAACGGTCACCTTGTGTGAGACATACACCAACCGTCACATTGTGTGGGACATACATCAACGGTCACCTTGTGTGAGATATACACCAACGGTCTCCTTGTGTGAGACATACACCAACGGTCACCTTGTGTGAGACATACACCAACGGTGGCCTTGTGTGTGACATACACCAACGGTCCCCTTGTGTGAGACATACACCAACGGTGGCTTTGTGTGAGACATACACCTTGTGTAAGACATACACCAACGGTCCCCTTGTGTGAGACATACACCAACGGTCCCCTTGTGTGAGACATACACCAACGGTCACCCTGTGTGAGACATACACCAACGGTCACCTTGTGTGAGACATACACCAACGGTCCCCTTGTGTGAGACATACACCAACGGTCACCCTGTGTAAAACATACACCAACGGTCACCTTGTGTGAGACATGCACCAACGGGGGCCTTGTGTGAGACATACACCAACGGTGGCCTTGTGTGTGACATACATCAACGGTGGCCTTGTGTGAGACATACACCAACGGTCACCCTATGTGAGATATACACCAACGGTCACCTTGTGTGAGACATACACCAACGGTGGCCTTGTGTGTGACATACACCAACGGTCACCTTGTGTGAGACATACACCAACGGTGGCCTTGTGTGTGACATACACCAACGGTCACCTTGTGTGAGACATACACCAACCTTGGCCTTGTGTGAGACATACACCAACGGTGGCCTTGTGTGAGACATACACCAACGGTCCGCTTGTGTGAGTCTTACACCAACGGTCACCTTGTGTGAGACATACACCAACGGTCACCATGTGTGAGATATACACCAACGGTCACCTTGTGTGAGACATACACCAACGCTCATCTTGTGTGAGATATACACCAACGGTCCCCTTGTGTGAGACATTCACCAATGGGTACCTTGTGTGAGACATACACTAACGGTCACCTTGTGTGAGACATACACCAACGGTGGCCTTGTGTGTGACATACACCAACGGTGGCCTTGTGTGAGACATACACCAACGGTCACCTTGTGTGAGACATACACCAACGGTGGCCTTGTGTGTGACATACACCAACGGTGGCCTTGTGTGAGACATACTCCAACGGTCCCCTTGTGTGAGACATACACCAACGGTCCCCTTGTGTGACACATACACCAACGGCGGCCACGTGTGTGCCATACACCAACGGTCCCCTTATGTGAGACATACACCAACGGTCACCATGTGTGAGATATACACCAACGGTCACCTAGTGTGAGACATACACCAACGCTCATCTTGTGTGAGACATACACCAACGGTCCCCTTGTGTGAGACATTCACCAATGGGTACCTTGTGTGAGACATACACTAACGGTCACCTTGTGTGAGACATACACCAACCGTCACATTGTGTGGGACATACATCAACGGTCACCTTGTGTGAGATATACACCAACGGTCTCCTTGTGTGAGACATACACCAACGGTCACCTTGTGTGAGACATACACCAACGGTGGCCTTGTGTGTGACATACACCAACGGTCCCCTTGTGTGAGACATACACCAACGGTGGCTTTGTGTGAGACATACACCTTGTGTAAGACATACACCAACGGTCCCCTTGTGTGAGACATACACCAACGGTCCCCTTGTGTGAGACATACACCAACGGTCACCCTGTGTGAGACATACACCAACGGTCACCTTGTGTGAGACATACACCAACGGTCCCCTTGTGTGAGACATACACCAACGGTCACCCTGTGTAAAACATACACCAACGGTCACCTTGTGTGACACATGCACCAACGGGGGCCTTGTGTGAGACATACACCAACGGTGGCCTTGTGTGTGACATACATCAACGGTGGCCTTGTGTGAGACATACACCAACGGTCTCCCTATGTGAGATATACACCAACGGTCACCTTGTGTGAGACATACACCAACGGTGGCCTTGTGTGTGACATACACCAACGGAGGCCTTGTGTGAGACATTCTCCAACGGTCCCCTTGTGTGAGACATTCACCACCGGTGGCTCCGTGTGAGACATACACCAACGGGCCCCTTGTGTGAGACATACACCAACGGTCCCCTTGTGTGAGACATACACCAACGGTCCCCTTGTGTGAGACATACACCAAAGGTCACCTTGTGTGAGACATACACCAACGGTCACCTTGTGTGAGACATACACCAACGGTCACCTTTTGTGAGACATACACCAACGGTCCCCTTGTGTGAGACATACACCATCGGTGGCTTTGTGTGAGACATACACCAATGGTCCCCTTGTGTGAGACATACACCAGCGGTACCCTTGTGTGAGACATACACCAACGGCCCCCTTGTGTGAGACATACACCAACGGTCCCCTTGTGTGAGACATACACCAACGGTCCTCTTGTGTGAGAAATGCACCAACGGTCCCCTTGTGTGAGACATACACCAACGATCACCTTGTGCGAGACATACGCCAACGGTTACCTTGTGTGAGACATTCACCAACGGTCACCTTGTGTGAGACATACATTAACGGTCCTCTTTTGTGAGATATACACCAACGGTCCAATTGTGTGAGACATACACCAACGGTCATCTTGTGTGAGTCATACACCAACGGTCACCTTGTGTGAGATATTCACCAACGGTCGCCTTGTGTGAGACATTCACCAACGGTCACCTTGTGTGAAACATACACCAACGGTGGCCTTGTGTGAGACATACACCAACGGTCTCCTTGTGTGAGACCTACACCAACGGTCATCTTGTGTGAGACATACACCAATGGTCACCTTGTGTGAGACATACACCAACGGTCACCTTGTGTGAGACATACACCAACTGTCACCTTGTGTGAGACATACACCAACGGTGGCCTTGTGTGAGACATACACCAACGGTGGCCTTGTGTGAGACATACACTAACGGTGGCCTTGTGTGAGACATACACCAACGGTGGCCTTGTGTGAGACATACATTAACGGTGGCCTTGTGTGAGACATACACCAACGGTGGCCTTGTGTGAGACATACATTAACAGTGGCCTTGTGTGAGATATACACCAACGGTCCCCTTGTTTGAGACATACACCAACGGTGGCCTTGTGTGAGACATACACCAACGGTGGCCTTGTGTGAGACATACACCAACGGTGTCTTGTGTGAGACACACCCCAACGGTCCCCTTGTGTGAGACATACACCAACGGTCCCCTTGTGTGAGGCATACCCCAACGGTCCCCTTGTGTGAGACATACACCAACGGTCCCCTTGTGTGAGACATACACCAACGGTGGCCTTGTGTGAGATATACACCAACGGTCCCCTTGTTTGAGACATACACTAACGGTCGCCTTGTGTGAGACATACACCAACGGTGGCCTTGTGTGAGACATACACCAAACGTCACCATGTGTGAGACCTACACCAACGGTGGCCTTGTGTGAGACATATACCAACGGTCACCTTGTGTGAGACATACACCAACGGTGGCCTTGTGTGAGACATACACCAACGGTCCCCTTATGTGAGACATACACCAACGGTGGCCTTGTGTGAGACATGCACCAAAAGTCACCTTGTGTGAGACATACACCAACGGTGGCCTTGTGTGAGACATACACCAACGGTCACCTTGTGTGAGACATTCACCAACGGTCACCTTGTGTGAGACATACACTAACGGTGGCCTTGTGTGAGACATACACCAACGGTGGCCTTGTGTGAGACATACACCAAAAGTCACCTTGTGTGAGACATACACCAACGGTGGCCTTGTGTGAGACATACACCAACGGTCACCTTGTGTGAGACATTCACCAACGGTCACCTTGTGTGAGACATACACTAACGGTGGCCTTGTGTGAGACATACACCAACGGTGGCCTTGTGTGAGACATACATTAACGGTGGCCTTGTGTGAGATATACACCAACGGTCCCCTTGTGTGAGACATACACCAGCGGTCACCTTGTGTGAGACATACACCAACGGCCCCCTTGTGTGAGACATACACCAACGGTCCCCTTGTGTGAGACATACACCAACGGTCATCTTGTGTGAGACATACACCAACGGTCACCTTGTGTGAGACATACACCAACGGTCACCTTGTGTGAGACATACACCAACGGTGGCCTTGTGTGAGACATACACCAAAGAGGATACCGAGGGAAAGTGGCTCCCTTTTTTTTTTTTTTTTTTTGCCCCGAGGGGCGAGTTTATTGAGCAGCGCCACTCATCTTGTGAGTGGATTCACCGCCGTAGCAGCATGTACAACACTCCCCAATAGGAAGAAAACCCGCTGGGTTGTTCATCCTATCACTTGTACCCAGACACAGTTGGGACTTGATTAACTGTCTCAAGTGAACAGCTCCTCAAACAAGAAGATTAACATCTATCAACCCTTAAAAGCTTACGTTATATTGCTGGTGCAAAATGGGGGAAATCTTTTAAGAACAGTATCAATATTTGACAAATAGTGTTTTCCTAACTCAAACAATGTGGGTTTATTATTCTGCACATATTCCTAATGTCTCTCAGGTGTTCACATTCACGTAGATAGTGGTCAAGGCGGTGTCCATCACTCTCACCACAGATTCTGCAACTTCGCTGATCAGTTGTTGTTTCCATTCCAAATCTCCATGGATATTTGTATCCAAGACGGATTCTCGCTATAACTGATTCTCTCCCTAGTCCTCCTCCTCTTCGGCCATACTGATTGGGATTGCCAGCTGCAACCATGTTGTACCATCGTACAGATTCACTGGTTTGTGCTTCTATCCTCCTTTCCTCAGTTACCTTGTCACGGTGATGTTGCCTGACAATACCTCTAATTTGTAGTTGAGTCTTGGGTATGAAGTATTCAATATGGTCTCCTTCAGCGCCTTCAGCAGCTAGCACATCTGCTCGTTCATTTCCACATATTCCAACATGGGAGGGGATCCACAGAAACTTGATGACTCTTCCCTGATTGGTAAGTACTCTCACATCTCTCTTAATTTCAGCGACTATTGCAAGATTTTCTGCCTGATTTTTACTTAAGCTTTGCAGTGCTGCTTTTGAATCGGTGCAAATCACTGCACCATTAGTGTTCCGTTCAAGAAACCTTAAGTGCCTCCTGTCAGGTCAGGTAAGCACTGTCAAGTAAGCACTGTCAGGTAAGCACTATCAGGTAAGCACTGACAGGTAAGCTCTGTCAGGTAAGCACTGTCAGGTAAGCACTGTCAGGTAAGCACTGTCAGGTAAGCACTGACAGGTAAGCTCTGTCAGGTAAGCACTGTCAGGTAAGCACTGTCAGGTAAGCACTGTCAGGTAAGCACTGACAGGTAAGCTCTGTCAGGTAAGCACTGTCAGGTAAGCACTGTCAGGTAAGCACTGTCATATAAGAACTGTTAGAAAATCACTGACATGTAAGCACTGTCAGGCAAGCACTGACAGGCAAGCGCTCTTAAGCAAGCACTGTCAGGCAAGCACTGACAGGCAAGCGCTCTTAAGCAAGCACTGTCAGGCAAGCACTGACAGGCAAGCACTGTTAGGCAAGCACTATCACTTAAGCACTTTCAGGCAAGCACTGTCAGGCAAGCACTGACACATAACACCCACAGTATAGCACCCATACACACACTCCACCCAACTCACCAACACTCCATCTCCCCACCACCTCCTCCTCCTCCCCCCAAACACACACATACACACAGACTGCCTACAGTCTGGGTAGGCAGTCTCAGACACCTAAGTGATGAGGTGGCTAGCCAACATCTCACCCCTCACTCCCCATGCCTCATCCCTACAAACATACAAGCACTCACAATAGACTTCACTCACAGCTACAAAAGCACAAACGCTGACTTACACACACACACACACACACACACACACACACACACACACACACACACACACACACACACACACACACACACACACACACCACACACACACGACACACGACACAGAACAAAAGTCGAGAGTTCTAATCGACCCAAGACGATACAGCTTCGACACAGAGCAGACAGCAGACTACGACCGCATCGAGCCGCCACGCTCTCGCTCCCCGAGTTCAGACACTCACAATACCCAATTGAGCCGCCACGCTCTCCCACATAGAGCTCCACGACTCCGGCCTCACTCAGCTCTCTGCTCTGCTCCAAGCTCCGTCTCAACGTCTACGACACTGCTGTATCCAGGACTACTAAATAAATATGAAACTCACTAAACACTGTGTATCTAATCAACCCAACAACGTAACATAATCATACGTTACATTGGTATTTATAATAGTTTAGGTAAAATAGTTTCATATTTTCTTGGGCCTTCCCAAGATATTTTAGTGCAGCCGCCTTGCAGTCCTTGCAAGCGAGCAATGGTGTGAGTTGAGTGCACTGAGAGTCGGTACGGTATCTCGCAAGTGTCTGTTCTAGACCACACTTGAAAGTAGACTTGTTCACGACTTTTGTTAGGCCAAAGCTAGAATATGCAGCAGTTGTGTGGTGTTCATATCTTAAGAAGCACATCAACAAACTGGAAAAGGTGCAAATACATGCTACTAAGTGGCTCCCAGAACTGAAGGGCAAGAGCTACGAGGAGAGGTTAGAGGCATTAAATATGCCAAAATTAGAAGACAGAAGAAAAAGAGGTGATATGATCACTACATACAAAATAGTGACAGGAATTGATAAAATCGATAGGGGAAGATTTCCTGAGACCTGGAATTTTAAGAAAAAGAGGTCATAGATTTAATTTTAAACTAGCTAAACACAGATGCCGAAGAAATATAAGAAAATTCACTTTCGCAAACAGAGTGGTAGACGGTTGGAACAAGTTAGGTGAGAAGGTGGTGGAGGCCAAGACCGTCAGTAGTTTAAAAAGCGTTATATGACAAAGAGTGCTGGGAAGACGGGACACCACGAGCGTAGCTCTCATCCTGTAACTACACTTAGGTAATTACACTTAGGTAATTACACACACACTTTAGGGAGTCTTTAGAGAAACTTTAAGAAGCCGGTGGCTGAGAGGACAGCACGCTGGACGCGTGAACCTGTGATCCGGGGTTCAATTCCCAGCGGCGGCGAGAAACATTGGGCAGAGTTTCTTTCACCCTGACACACCTGTTACCTAGCAGTAAATAGGTACCTGGGAGTTAGTCAGATGTCACGGGCTGCTTCCTGGGTGTGTGTGTGTTTGGGGGGGGGGGAATTAGTAGTTAGTAACAGTTGAGAAGCAGGCCAAAAGAGCAGAGCTCAACCCCCGCAAGCACAACTAGGTGAATACAACTAGGTGAATACACACACACACACACACATAGATAGATATATATATTATAGAAATATAGGGTATAGATTCATTTCTCTCAATGTTTGCTGACAATGCCAAAATTATGAGAAGGATTAAGACAGAGGAAGACTGCTTGAGGCTTGAAGAAGACCTAGACAAGCTGAAGGAATGGTCGAACAAATGGTTGTTAGAGTTTAACCCAAGCAAATGTTATGTAATGAAGATAGGTGTAGGGAGCAGGAGACCAGACACAATGCATCATTTGGGAGATGAAATACTTCAAGAGTCAAGAGGCTTTTAGGGCACTTTACACTGCCTACGTGAGACCAGTCTTAGAGTATGTCGTGCCGTCATGGAGCCTGCACCTCAAGAAACACACAAGAAGGTCTTTCTCTCTCTCTCTCTGACTATTCAAGAGTCAGAGAGAGAGAGAAAGATCTGGGGGTTGATATAACGCCAGACCTGTCCCCTGAAGTTCATATCAAGAGGATAACATCAGCAGCATATGCCAGGTTGGCTAACATAAGAACGGCCTTTAGAAACTTGTGTAAGGAATCTTTCAGAACATTATATACCACATATGTCAGACCAATCCTGGAGTATGCGGCTCCAGCATGGAGTCCATATCTAGTCAAGCATAAGACTAAACTGGAAAAGGTTCAAAGGTTTGCCACCAGACTAGTACCCGAACTGAGGGGTATGAGCTACGAGGAGAGACTACGGGAATTTAACTTCACGTCACTGGGAGACAGAAGAGTTAGAGGGGGACATGATCACCACATACAAGATTCTCAGAGGAATTGAGAGGGTAGATAAAGACAGACTATTTAACACAAGGGGCACACACACTAGAGGACACAGGTGGAAATTGAGTGCCCAAATGAGCCATAGAGACATTAGGAAGAATTTTTTCAGTGTCAGAGTAGTAGACAAATGGAATGCATTTGGAAGTGATTTGGATGAGGCTGACTCCATAAACAGCTTTATGTGTAGATATGATAGAGCCCAGCAGGCTCAGGAACCTGTACATTAGTTGATTGACCGTTGAGAGGCGGGACCAAAGAGCCAGAGCTCAACCCCCGCAAGCACAACTAGGTAAGTACACACACACACACACACACACACACACACACACACACACACACACACACACACACACACACACACACACACACATACACACACACACACACACACACACACACACACACTCACACACACACACACACACACAGAAGAGGAGAAGCAGAAGAGAGTTAGTTTCAGGGCAATGTACTCGAACATAGATGGGATCACAAGCAAGGCAAGTGAACTAAGGGAAAGAGCACAAGAAGTGAACCCAGATGTAATTGGACTCACTGAAACAAAACTCTCTGGAATCATAACGAATGCCGTGTTTCCCCAGGAGTACACAATAATAAGGAAAGAGAGGGAAGGTAGGGGAGGAGGGAGTGGCCCTACTCATGAGAAAGGAATGGAGTTTTAAGGAGATGGCTATCCCGGGCTGTGAGGGTTTCAGAGACTACATAGCAGGCACCATGACATGGGACCAAGGATGTATGTAGCAGTAATATATCCTCCACCAAATGACAAAAGACCCAGTCAAGAGTATGAAAGCAACAACATGGCAGTTAACACTATAATTGAGAGGGCAGCCTCTTCTGCCTGTAGAAATAGATCCCACCTGCTCATCATGGGGGACTTCAATCACGGCAGGATTGATTGGGAGAACAAGGAACCGCATGGAGGCGAGGATACGTGGAGAGCCAAACTACTGGAGGTGGCGACTAGAAACTTCTTAACCCAGCATGTCAGTGAACCCACAAGGATGAGAGGAAACGACGAACCAGCGAGACTCGACCTGGTTTTCACCCTGAACGACTCTGACATAAGAGAAATCAGTTTTGAGGACCCAGTAGGAATGAGCGACCACAGTGTATTGGTGTTTGAGTACCTGATTGAAGAAGGGTTATTGAACTCGAGAAGGGAACTCGAAACCAAAAGGTTAGCATACCGAAAGGGATACTATGAGGGGATAAGAAAGTTCCTAACAGATATAGCATGGGAAACAGAGCTCAGGGAAAAGACGGCCCAAGATATGATGGAATACATCACGCAAAAATGCAAGGATGCAGCAAACAAGTTTGTCCCAGTCCAAAAGGAAAACAGTGAAATGAAGATGAGAAACCCATGGTTTAATCAGAGATGTAGGCTAGCTAAGCAGCAAAGTAAAAGGGCATGGAGAAACTATAGGAATAACAGGACACTGGAGAGCAGAGAAAGATACCAGAATGCCAGGAATAAATATGTTAGGATGAGAAGAGAGGCAGAAAGACAATACGAAAATGACATCGCAAGCAAGGCAAAGACTCAGCCTAAATTGCTGCATAGCCACATCAGGAGAAAAACAACAGTAAAGGAACAGGTTATGAGATTAAGGATAGGGGCAGAAGGATTCACTACAAACGACAAGGAAGTGTGTGAGGAACTGAATAAGAAATTCCAGGAGGTCTTCACCTTGGAGCAAGGAGAAATCCCAGAGATAAGAGAGGGAATAGCTAACCAGGAACCACTGGAAGAGTTTGAGATTACCAGCGGGGAAGTAAGGAAGTGTTTACTAGAATTGGATGTGACAAAGGCTATAGGTCCAGATGGAATCTCCCCTTGGATACTAAAGGAGCAGAAGAACTGTGCCTCCCGCTCTCCATGGTGTATAACAAATCACTGGCAACAGGGGAACTGCCAGAAATTTGGAAAGCAGCTAACGTAGTCCCGATATACAAGAAAGGGGATAGACAGGAGGCACTGAATTACAGACCAGTGTCCCTAACCTGCATACCATGCAAGTTGATGGAGAAGATTGTGCGAAGAAAGCTAGTGGAACATCTGGAGCGAAAGAACTTTGTAACACAGCATCAACATGGATTCAGGGATGGCAGGACCTGCCTCACAGGGTTACTTGAATTCTACGACCAGGCAACAAAAATAAGGCAAGAAAGAGAAGGGTGGGCAGACTGCATATTTTTGGATTGTCAGAAAGCCTTTGACACAGTGCCACACAAGAGGCAAGTGAAAAAACTGGAGATGCAGGCTGGAGTGAAAGGGAAGGTACTCCGTTGGATACAGGAGTACCTAAGTAACAGGACACAACGAGTCAGTGTGAGGGGTGAGGTCTCAGATTGGCGAGACGTTACGAGTGGAGTACCGCAGGGGTCAGTCCTTGGACCTATACTGTTTCTGATATATGTAAATGATCTTCCAGAGGGTATAGAATCGTTTCTCTCAATGTTTGCCGATGATGCAAAAATTATGAGGAGGATTGAAACTGAGGACGATAGTAGGAGGCTACAAGATGACCTAGACAGACTGAGTGAATGGTCCAACAAATGGCTGTTGAAGTTCAACCCGAGTAAATGCAAAGTAATGAAACTAGGTGGTGGAAATAGGAGGCCAAACACAGGATACAGAATAGGAGATGAAGTACTTAATGAAACGAACAGAGAGAAAGATCTAGGAGTTGATATCACACCAAACCTGTCTCCTGAAGCCCACATAAAAAGAATAACGTCTGCGGCATATGCGAGGCTGGCTAACATCAGAACAGCGTTCAGGAACCTGTGTAAGGAATCATTCAGAATCTTGTACACCACATATGTAAGACCAATCCTGGAGTATGCGGCCCCAGCATGGAGCCCGTACCTTGTCAAGCACAAGACGAAGCTGGAAAAAGTCCAAAGGTATGCCACTAGACTAGTCCCAGAACTAAGAGGCATGAGTTACGAGGAAAGACTGCGGGAAATGCACCTTACGACACTGGAAGACAGAAGAGTAAGGGGAGACATGATCACAACCTACAAAATCCTCAGAGGAATCGACCGGGTAAACAAGGATAAACTATTCAACACTGGTGGGACGCGAACAAGGGGACACAGGTGGAAACTGAATACTCACATGAGCCACAGAGACGTTAGAAGGAACTTTTTTAGTGTCAGAGTAGTTAACGGATGGAATGCATTAGGCAGTGATGTGGTGGAGGCTGACTCCATACACAGTTTTAAATGTTGATATGATAGAGCCCAGTAGGCTCAGGAATCTGTACACCAGTTGATTGACAGTTGAGAGGTGGGACCAAAGAGCCAATGCTCAACCCCCGCAAGCACAAATAGGTGAGTACACACAAACACACACACACACACACACACACACACACACACACACACACACACACACACACACACACACACACACACACACACACACACATACACACACACACACAAAAACACACACACACACACACACACACACACACACACACACACACACACACACACACACACACACACACACACACACACACACACACACACACACACACACACACACACTCATAGGGAAATCATGGAAGGGAGACGAACTCTGACTGCCAAACGCAGGACATTCGCAACTGGAACAAACACAGAGGATGGGGTGGAACAGGAAGACTGGATGAAGGAAGTACTCCAGCAAATGCGGAATGAATTCAATGAAGGACTGAGGGTAATGAGGGAGACAGTAGTCAACCTGCAAGATGATTTAAGGGCAGCAAAGGAGGAGATAAGATACCTAAAGGAGACTCTTCCACAATACCAGGCACAAACCGTACCCCAGGGAGATGGGAATGCTACTGTGGAGGGGACCACCACAACCCAGATCTCATTTGCTGAAATGCTTAAAAAGAGCCCTGAAGCTAGGTCTGCAGTTAAGGAAGTTGCCATGGAAGTGGCTTCCTCTCAGGAAGCAGCTAGATGTACTAGCCGGCTGATAGAGAGAAATAGAGCAGTAGTAGTAGCAGGCATTAAAGAACAAACAGGGACCAGACCAAAGGAGCGGAGAGACAAGGACAAAAACATGATTAAAGAGATCCTTAAAGAGGTAAGGATGGAGGGAGCCGAGCGAAATGTTGAAAAGGTTTTCAGGCTTGGAAAGTACAACAAGGACAGAGACCGAATGATAAAGGTGGTTTTGATGAGCAAAATCGCGAAAGAGGAACTGTTAGCAAGGAAGTTTTGTCTAAAAGGTGTAGAGAAGTTCAAGAAAATATTCCTGCAGAGGGATATGACAAGGGAAGAGAGAATACGGACAGCAGACGCGAGGAAGGAGCGCAGGGAGAGAGAAGGAAATCAGAGTACCACAACCCAGAACCCTACAATCCCAGAGGGAAGTGGAGAACCCTCCTCAAACAGTGCAACAGCCACAGGGATTGGGGCACCACCCCCACATTCTACCCAACAGACACCCAACCTGCCCAATCCCCTGTCAGCCCCCCACTAAGTACCCACCTAGGGCACCCTCCCAATCCCCCCCACCCCCCTCCCCCCACTCACCCCCTCTCCCCCTCACCCTCTCCCCAGGACCTCCCTTCTCCCCATCCCCCATGCCCTCCCTTCTCCCACATGCCTTCCTGTCTCTCCCACCGCCATGCCCTCCCTTCCCCCCCTCCCCCCTAAGCCCCCCACTCTCCCCCACCCCACCTAAGTCTTCCCCTCTCCCCCACTCCCCTAAACCCTCCCCTCTTCCTCACCCACCTCAGCCCTCCCTTTTCCCCCACGCCCCCCAAGCCCTCCACCCTTTTCTCTCCCCCCAAGCCCCCCCCATCTCCCCTATCCCCCACAGCCTCTCCTCCCCCCATGCTTCCCCAACCCTCCCTCTCTTACCCACCCCCTGTAGCCTCCCCCTCTTATCCACCCCCTGTACCCTCCCCCTCCCCCCACCACCCCAAGCCCTCCCTCCTCCACCAATCTCCCCATGCCAGGTCCCCCCAGCTCCCACTCACCCCAGATCCCAAAGGTCCCCCCCAGAGAAGAAGCAGAAGAGAGTCAGTTTCAGGGTGATGTACTCGAACATAGATGGGATCACAAGCAAGACAAGTGAACTAAGGGAAAGAGCACAAGAAGTTAACCCAGATGTAATCGGACTCACTGAAACAAAACTCTCTGGAATCATAACGAATGCCGTGTTTCCCCAGGAGTAGACAGTAATAAGGAAAGAGAGGGAAGGTAGGGGAGGAGGCGGAGTGGCCCTACTCATGAGAAGGGAATGGAGTGTAAAGGAGATGGCCATCCCGGGCTGTGAGGAGTTCAGAGACTACATAGCAGGCACCATAACAATGGGAGGACCAAGAATAGTAGTAGCAGTAATATACAACCCTCCACCAAATGACAGGAGACCCAGTCAAGAGTATGGAAACAACAACAAGGCAGTTAACACTATAATTGAGAGGGCAGCCTCTGCTGCCAGTAGAAATAGATCCCACCGGCTCATCATGGGCGACTTCAATCACGGAAAGATTGACTGGGAGAACAAGGAACCGCATGGAGGCGAGGATACGTGGAGAGCCAAACTATTGGAGGTGGTGACAAGCAACTTTTTAACCCAGCATGTCGGAGAACCCACAAGGATGAGAGGCAATGACGAACCAGCGAGACTCGACCTAGTCTTCACTCTGAACGACTCCGACATAAGAGAAATCGGTTTTGAGGACCTAGTAGGAATGAGGTACCACACTGTACTGGTGTTTGAGTACTTGATTGAAGAAGGGTTATTGAACTCGAGGAGGGATACCGAAACCAAAAGGTTAGCATACCGAAAGGGATACTATGAGGGGATAAGAAAATTCCTAACAGATATAGCATGGGAAACAGAGCTCAAGGGAAAGACGGCCCAAGATATGATGGATTACATCACGCAGAAGTGCAAGGACACAGCAAACAAGTTTGTCCCAGTCCAAAAGGAAAACAGAGAAATGAAGATGAGAAACCCATGGTTTAATCAGAAATGTAGGCTAGCTAAGCAGCAAAGTAAAAGGGCATGGAGAAACTATAGGAATAACAGGACACTGGAGAGCAGAGAAAGATACCAGAATGCCAGGAATGAATATGTCAGGATGAGAAGAGAGGCAGAAAGACAATACGAAAATGACATCGCAAGCAAGGCAAAGACTCAGCCTAAATTGTTGCATAGCCACATTAGGAGAAAAACAACAGTAAAGGAACAGGTTATGAGATTAAGGATAGGGGCGGAAGGATTCACTACAAATGACAAGGAAGTGTGTGAGGAATTGAATAAGAAATTCCAGGAGGTCTTCACCTTAGAGCAAGGAGAAATTCCAGAGGTAAGTGAGGGAATAGCTAACCAGGAACCACTGGAAGAATTTGAGATTACCAGTGGGGAAGTAAGGAAGTGTTTACTAGAGTTGGACGTGACGAAGGCTATAGGCCCAGATGGAATCTCCCCTTGGGTTCTAAAGGAAGGAGCAAGAAAACTGTGCCTACCACTCTCCATAGTGTATAACAAATCACTGGCAACAGGGGAACTGCCAGATATTTGGAAAGCAGCTAACGTAGTCCCGATATACAAGAAAGGGGATAGACAGGAGGCACTGAACTACAGGCCAGTGTCCCTAACCTGCATACCATGCAAGCTGATGGAGAAGATTGTGCGAAAAAAACTAGTGGAGCATCTGGAGCGAAGGAACTTTGTAACACAGCATCATCATGGGTTCAGGGATGGCAGGTCCTGCCTCACAGGGTTACTTGAATTCTACGACCAGGCAACAAAAATGAGGCAAGAAAGAGAAGGGTGGGCAGACTGCCTATTTTTGGATTGTCAGAAAGCCTTTGATACAGTGCCACAGAAGAGGCTAGTGCGAAAGTTGGAGATGCAGGCTGGAGTGAGTGGGAAGGTACTCCAGTGGATAGAGGAGTACCTAAGCAACAGGACACAACGAGTCTGTGTGAGGGGTGAGGTCTCAGATTGGCGAGACGTCACAAGTGGAGTCCCGCAGGGGTCAGTCCTTGGACCTATACTGTTTCTGGTATATGTAAATGATCTCCCAGAGGGTATAGATTCGTTCCTCTCAATGTTTGCCGACGATGCAAAAATTATGAGGAGGATTGAAACAGAGGATGATAGTAGGAGGCTACAAGGTGACCTGGATAGACTGAGTGAATGGTCCAACAAATGGCTGTTGAAGTTCAACCCGAGTAAATGCAAAGTAATGAAACTAGGCAGTGGAAACAGGAGGCCAGGCACAGGATACAGAATAGGAGATGAAGTACTTAATGAAACAGACAGAGAGAAAGATCTAGGAGTTGATATCACACCAAACCTGTCTCCTTAAGCCCACATAAAGAGAATAACGTCTGCGGCATATGCGAGGCTGGCTAACATCAGAACGGCGTTCAGGAACCTGTGTAAGGAATCATTCAGAATCTTGTACACCACATATGTAAGACCAATCCTGGAGTATGCGGCCCCAGCATGGAGCCCGTACCTTGTCAAGCACAAGACGAAGCTGGAAAAAGTCCAAAGGTATGCTACTAGACTAGTCCCAGAACTAAGAGGCATGAGTTATGAGGAAAGGCTGCGGGAAATGCACCTTACGACACTGGAAGACAGACGAGTAAAGGGGGACATGATCACAACCTACAAAATCCTCAGGGGAATCGACCGGGTAAACAAGGATGAACGAGTCAACACTGGTGGGACGCGAACAAGGGGACACAGGTGGAAGCTGAGTACCCAAATGAGCCACAGAGACGTTAGAAAGAACTTTTTCAGTGTCAGAGTAGTTAGTAAATGGAATGCATTAGGAAGTGATGTGGTGGAGGCTGACTCCATTCACAGTTTCAAATGTAGATATGATAGAGCCCAATAGGCTCAGGAACCTGTACACCTGTTGATTGACGGTTGAGAGGCGGGACCAAAGAGCCAGAGCTCAACCCCCGCAAACACAACTAGGTGAGTACACACACACACACACACACACACACACACACACACACACACACACACACACACACACACACACACACACACACACACACACACACACACACACACACACACACACACACCGCACACAGTAATGTTTAATATACAGTGTCAGGAAGCAAAAATGGCCAGCAGGAGGGAGTGGAGGAAGTACAGAAGACAAAGGACAGAGCACAACAGGATCAGATGCAACAGAGCTAGGAACAATTTCATTAACATAAGACGAACATCGGAAAGGGACTTTGAGAACGATATTGCAATCAAAGAGAAAAAACAACCTAAGTTACTACACAGTCATATAAGAAGCAAAATGTCGGTGAACGACCAAGTGACAAGACTAAGGAAGACGGAGGGGGCATATACTGAAAGTGACAAGGAAATCTGCGAGGCACTGAATGCCAGTTTCCATGGAGTGTTCACTACCAAGACTGAGCAGCTCCCGTTGTTGGAAAGGAGTTACCCTAGATGAAAGCCTATAAGTTATAGAGGTGACAGCAGAGGAGGTAATGAAACAGTTGACAACTCTAGATGCAACTAAAGCAGTTGGACCAAACAAAGTATCACCGTGGATACCAAAAGAAGCAGCGCAGGCCCTCAGCGTGCCTCTGGCAATGATCTTTAATGAGTCACTTATGTCGGGAGAATTGCCCAGTTGCTGGAAGAAGGCAAATGTAGTGCCGATCTTCAAGACAGGCGATAGGGAGGAGGCACTTAACTATAGACCTGTATCACTGACAAGCATCCCCTGTAAAATACTGGAAAGAATAATTAGGCTACGACTGGTTGCACACCTGGAGAACATTAGGTTTGTGAACAAACATCAACATGGGTTCTGGACAGGGAAATTGTGCCTAACAAACCTTCTGGAATTCTATGATAAAATAACGAGGATAAGACAGGACAGAGATGGTTGGGCAGACTGCATATTTCTGGACTGCCAAAAAGCCTTTGAGACAGTACCGCACATGAGACTGCTGTTCAAACTCGAGAGGCAGGCGAGGGTGGAGGGGAAAGGTCTTAGCATGGATAAGGAACTACCTAAGAGGAAGGAGCCAAAGAGCTACGGTAAGGGGCGAGAAGTCGGACTGGCGAACAGTAACAAGTGGAGTACCACAAGGATCGGTGCTGGGACCAATTCTATTTCTTGTATATGTTAACGACATGTTTACAGGCGTAGAGTCCTACAAGTCGATGTTTGCGGATGATGCAAAGTTGATGAAAAGAGTTGTGACAGATGAGGATTGCAGGATCCTCCAAGAGGACCTGAAAAGGTTGCCGAGATGGTCAGAGAAATGGCTACTGGAATTCAACACAAATAAATGTAAAGTTATGGAAATGGGACTAGGAGATAGGAGACCAAAGGGGCAGTACACAATGAAGGGGAACAGCCTACCTGTGACCATGCATAAAAAGAGACCCGGGTGTGAACGTAACACCTAATCTATCTCCTGAGGTACATATAAATAGGATAACGACAGCAGTGTACTCTACACTGGCAAAAGTTAGAACATCATTCAGAAACCTAAGTAAGGAGGCATTTAGGGTGCTTTACATTGCCTACGTGAGGCCAGTCTTAGAGTATGCCGCCTCATCATGGAGTCCCAATCTGAAGAAGCATATAATGAAACTGGAAAAGGTTCAGAGGTTTGCAACCAGACTCGTCCAGAGCAACGAGGGATGGGATATGAGGAGCGCCTGAGTGAACTGTGCCTTACGACCATAGAAGGAAGAAGGGAGAGGGGGACATGATAGGAACGTGTAAAATACTCAGAGGGATTGACAGAGTGGACATAGACGAAATGTTCACACGGAATGGTAACAGAACGAGGGGACATGGATGGAAGCTGGAAACTCAGATGAGTCACAGAGATTAGCTTTGATTTCCAAAGAGCTTGGAAAGGATGGGTGTGGGAGGAAGAAGGATGGGGCGATGAAATTCTTGGAAGAGGATTTGGATGTGGAGAGAGGAGGCTTGAAAGTTCGGTGGCCCGTCCACCGTGGACCGGAGATGTTTTTTCAGTCCAAGCCTGTAGCTTGGGTTCTTCTAAGGCGGCAGGAGGCTAGTGGTGGGGCAGAGTGATGTCGTCCTGGTTCATTGAGGTGGTCTGTCTGGCTTGGAGGAGGCGTCATCCTTATTGAGGTGGTGAGAGGTATGTTCACTGTTACTTGGTGGTGTCTTGGCCACGAGGTATTCGCATGTACTTCCCAAATGACAGCGGTGGTATGGTGTTCCTGTCGGGTCTTCATCATCTTCCAGGAAGGTCACTTGTCCCATCTTGAAATCGAATTTAGGGTCGATGTATTCTCTCTTCAGAGCGCTGAGGTCTACATATAGTTCCACGGCCTCGTGGTGGACAAACACAGGGTGAGGAAAGGTGGTCTTGAGCTTGTTGATGATCCTGTTGCACTCTAAGGCAAGGAATATTCTTGTGCTTCGGTTGCCGTTGAACTCGCCATCATG
Organism: Procambarus clarkii; assembly: GCF_040958095.1. Lineage (NCBI taxonomy): Eukaryota > Metazoa > Arthropoda > Malacostraca > Decapoda > Cambaridae > Procambarus > Procambarus clarkii. The sequence goes on from NC_091158.1 coordinate 36,465,284, forward strand.
ATTGAGGTAAAGGCCATAGTAGGGCTTTTTCTTGCTTGATTTGCTTGGGTTTGGGTCAAAGTCTGAGGTCACATATGTGACGGCCTTATCCACGTCAGATGGAAGCAATAGTTTTTCTTGGGACTCTGGTGCTGGTTCTGGTTCTGAATCTGGTTCTGACTCTGATTCCACTTGCTGACGTTTTGCTTTCCTTTTCGACCGTCGCCCCCGGCTGGTGGGGGCAGGTGTTGAGGTTAACTGGTCTGCTGTGGAGGTGGTCTGGGTGGATGCTGTTGCCTGGGTGACTGGTGCTGGGTTCGACTCCGATGGGAGTGGTAGCGGTATGACTGCAGTTGCTGGTGGTGTTGGAATCTGGCCTGTTTGGGTTGAAGCAGCGTTGTGATGTTGAAATAGATCTGCTTGGTATCAACATTGTGGGCAGGTTGTTCTGGGCGAGCAGCCTGTTCAGTACTCTCACGTATTTGGCGTTGTCTGTTCCCGCCTCCCTCTCATCTACACTGATCAGGCATGGGATGAGAGTGGTGTTGGTCGAGGCCGCTGATTGGTTGACAGTCAAGTGGGTTGGCTGAGCAGCAGTCGCCTGTGTCCTGGGTCCCCATTAGGGGGTGGTCTGGCCTGGTGTGGACGTCTGTGTAGCAGAAGCAGAAGCGTTGGGAAGCACTGGAAACAATGTAGCTTGGATATTGAAGCTCGCCGGCTGATTGGTTGTTGGGTTGGCAGATACTGTTTTTTTATTTCATCTAGTCGTACTTGGCAGTCCATGGAGACGGCGATGTGAGCTCCTCCACAATTGAGGCACAGTTTGGTGGTTGACTGACAGGTTTTGAAGTGATGATCCTGGGTACAAATGCTGCATTTAACCTCTGCTTGTTGGCAGTTCTTGGTATCATGATCGTACTTGTAACACTTAAAGCACTGGCGAATGTTGTAGTAACGTTCCTTCTTTACAGTGTCAGGTGTGATGGAAATATCCAGGCATCTAAATCCATTTTCCACAGCTTGGGTCGCTGCAGCAGCTGTTGTGAAGGTGACCTTGAGAGTAGGCCTTGGGTTGTCGTTCTTGATGACCTTGACTGTAGCAGCAGTCAGAGCCGGGTTTCTAGTGTTGATACTATCAAGTATGGTGCCAGGGTCCTGGGTGGCGATGTAGACACTCGTGCGGCTGACGAAGATGGTTCGTTCAGCCAAGTAGCGACGGGTAGGAGTAATGATCAGGTTGGAGTTTCGTAGGGCGTCCTGGTGCAAACAGTTGCTCCAGAGTTTGCTCGCTTGAATAGAAAAGTACAGCGCCGTCAGCATCGTCACGGATGTCCAATGGGGCTGCATTCGTGATGTCGACGATTTTCCTTAGTAATTGGGGCCCGGTGTAGGTGGTTTCGTCACGAAACCGGACCTTGATGCGGTAGATCATGGCTCTAATCGTTGCTGCCCAATGTTTACCCACCCGGCAGAGCTGGGTGCAGGGGAGCCTGATCTAGAGTTTTCTTTATGCTCGTTTATGTTTGTTGTTTATCGGTTTTGTTTATCGTCACAGAGATATTAGGAAGATTTCGTTTAGCGTGAGAGTAGTGGGAAAATGGAATGCCCTTCAGGAACAGGTTGTGGAAGCAAATACTATTCATAATTTTAAAACCAGGTATGATAGGGAAATGGGACAGGAGTCATTGCTGCAAACAACCGATGCTCGAAAGTCGGGATTCAAGAGTCAATGCTCGATCCTGCAGACACAACTAGGTGAGTACAACTAGGTGAGTACACACACACACACACCATACCCTCCATGTCCCTCCCCCTTCACTGGATCCCCCGCCCCTCATCCCAGTATCCTCTGAGACCCTGTTATCCACCTCACAGGTCCTCACACCCATGGAACAGCTTCCCCCACCAGCAGAACACTCACCAAGGAGGCGATTTGAAAAGGGACAGAAGAAAGTGAGATTCAAAGCAATGTACACTAACATAGATGGAATTACAAATAAAGCAAATAAGCTTGGAGAAACTGGTACTAGAGGAAAACCCAGACATAATAGCCCTCACAGAAACAAAGCTAACGAAAAAGATAACAAACGCCGTGTTCCCACAGGATTATTATGTTATGAGGAAAGAGAGGGAAGGAAGAGGTGGTGGTGGTGTAGCTCTGCTGGTAAGAAAAGGCTGGGATTTTGAGGAGATGGTTATTCAGGGCTGTGAAGGTTTCAGTGACTACATAGCAGGTACCATTACAACTGGAGGGAAAAAAATTATAGTCGTAGTCATATATAATCCACCACCAAATGACAGAAGACCCAGACAGGAATATGATTGAAACAACATGGCCACCATTAACATAATAGAAAGAGCAGCTTCTGTTCCTAGCAGAATGGATCTGGACTAATAATTATGGGAGACTTCAACCATGGGAAGATAGATTGGGAGAACAGAGACCCGCATGGAGGACCAGAAACATGGAGAGCTACGCTGCTGGACGTGACAATAAGAAACTTTCTAAGCCAGCACATCAAGGAACCAACAAGAATGAGAGGAGAAGATGAACCAGCAATGCTTGATTTGATATTTACCCTAAATGAGTGGGATATAAGGGAAGTTAATTAAGATGGAAGCGCCCTTGGGAATGAGTGATCACAGTGTATTGAACTTTGAGTACCTGGTTGAGCTAGAAATCATCTCCCCCAAAAAAGAACTAGGAATCAAAAGGCTGGCATACCGAAAGGGGAATTATGAACAGATGAGAAGTTTCCTAAGGAAAATACCTTGGGACACAGACCTCAGAGATAGGTCTGTACAGAGTATGATGGACTATGTTACCCAAAAGTGTCAGGAGGCAGTAAACAGGTTCATCCCGGCCCAAAGGGAAAAATTCGAGAAGCAACAGAAGAATCCATGGTATAATAGGGCATGTATGGAAGCGAAGAAACTGAACAAAAGGGCATGGAGGAACTTCCGGAATAACAGAACACCAGAAAGCAGAGAGAGATACCAGAGAACCAGGAATGAGTACGTCAGGGTGAGAAGAGAAGTAGAGAAAAGTTATGAAAATGATATAGCAAACAAAGATAAGACCGAACCAAAGCTACTCCACAGTCACATCAGAAGGAAAACAAAAGTGAAAGAACAGGTATTGAAACTTAGAACAGGCGAGGACAGGTATACAGAGAATGACAAAGAGGTGTGTGAAGAACTCAACAAGAGGTTCCAGGAGGTCTTCACAATTGAACAAGGTGAGGTCACTGTGCTAGGAGAAAGGGAGGTAAACCAGGCGGCCTTGGAAGAGATCGAAATTACGAGAGAGGAGGTCAAGAGACACCTGCTGGATCTGGATGTTAGAAAGGCTGTTAATCCAGACGAGATCTCACCATGGGTACTGAAAGAGTGTGCAGAAGCACTTTGCTTGCCACTTTCCATAGTGTATAGTAAGTCACTGGAGACGGGAGACCTACCAGAAATATGGAAGACGGCGAATGTGGTCCCAATATACAAAACGGGCAACAGGCAAGAGGCACTGAACTACAGGCCAGTGTCCATGACTTGTATACCATGCAAGGTGATGGAGAAGATCGTGAGAAAAAAACTGGTAACACATCTGGAGAGAAGGGACTTCGTGACAAATCGCCAACATGGGTTCAGGGAGGGTAAATCTTGCCTGACTGGCTTAATAGAATTCTACAACCAGGTGACACAGATTAAGCAAGAAAGAGAGGGCTGGGCGGACTGCATTTTCTTGGATTGTCGGAAAGCCTTTGACACAGTACCACATAAGAGCCTAGTACATAAGCTGGAGAGACAGGCAGGTGTAGCTGGTAAGGTGCTCCAGTGGATAAGAGAGTACCTAAGCAATAGGAAGCAGAGAGTTACGGTGAGGGGTGAGACCTCCGATTGGCGTGAAGTCACCAGTGGAGTCCACAGGACTCTGTACTCGGTCCTATCTTGTTTCTGATATATGTAAATGATCTCCCGGAGGGTATTGATTCATTTCTCTCAATGTTTGCGGACGATGCCAAAATTATGAGAAGGATTAAACAGAAGAGGACTGTTTGAGGCTATAAGAAGACCTAGACAAGCTGAAGGAATGGTCGAGCAAATGGTTGTTAGAGTTTAACCCAACCAAATGAAATGTAATGAAGATAGGTGTAGGGAGCAGGAGGCCAAATACAAGTTATCATCTGGGAGAGGAAATTCTTCAGGAGTCAGAGAAAGAAAAAGACTTGGGGGTTGATATCACGCCAGACCTGCCTCCTGCAGCACATATCAAGAGGATAACATCAGCGGTGTTACAGACCCGAGTCCAGCGTCGTAGCACGGAGTGGTGACGACAACGCCATCTGTGGGTCAGCTCCCGAAACCCCCTCCAAATGGACGACGCCATCTAGCGAGGGCGGGATATACCGGCCACAGGGGCTGGTTTCCCGTCTTAATCAGCTCGTAACATAGCCGCTGCTGACCTCTGGTGAGGTGGCGCTTAGACAGCAATGACATCTATGGAGTGGATAGGTGGACGTTTGTGTCTAAGCCTGTGAGTGAGGTGCCCTAGAGTGTAACCAGTACTAATGACGTGCCTGATTACAGAATTGACCTGGGACTGCTGTATTGGACGATGAGGCAGTCTACCCAAGGCAGCCATAGTCTCTCCACGTGTTTTGCCGCAGAAGCTGTGAGCCACCCCCGGACGAACACTGTTGAGTGTGTTAGCCTGCCTTTGACGTGGCAGTACCAGGAAGCGTCATACCCGGGGGTTGGCTGGTGGAAGAGACTAGCCACTGTTGTGCTATAGAGAGGAGAGTGATCTGCGGGATCACACGAGGCTCCTGCCTAGGGCTCGCAACTCTAGTACCGGTCGTGGAGTGGCCTACACAGCGGAGCTGATCGGAACCTGCCAGCTACAGGCTGGATTTGTGGTTGAAGGCCTCCACGACGGTGCACCCAGTGGGACTGTGATTTGGCTGACCTGTGGCCGGGGTAGATTTGCCAAAAGAATCAGAGGATTCATTGTGGGCCACGACGAAGAGAACCAGGGCTACTCATTGTGAGCACCGTGGAGCATCCCGTGTCTTCAGAGGAAGACGATTCTGTACATTGTGTATTTATACCCCCCGTGTGACAGTTTATATATTTATTTATGGTGGTTGGTGATTATATATTTAAATTAGTGCATTTGTATCCCTTCCTCCTTAATTTACTTGCGTTACGGAACACACCCCTTGAAAGCCACTACTAACTTGTGGCCGGATACCCAAACTCTAATAACATCAGAGAAGAACCCAGTTGCGACCCAATAGGGCCGTAACATAATTGGCATCCCCAGCGGGATCCGACTCCCTTGTCAAGTATGTTTGACAGGGTTGGTGAAGTAGCGCAATCCCCTGTAAATAATTCCCCCTGTGTTTAACTATTAGGACGTAATACGTCCTGTGCGGTGCTCGGTGTGATTCAGTGCAATATTGTAGAGTGCGGTGCTCGCTGTGATTAAGTGCAAAAATTGTGTAGTACGGTGCCCGGTGTAATTACGTGCAATATTGGCAAGTGCGGTGTTAAAGTGCAATATTGACGTATTAAAGTGCTCGGTGCGTTAAGTGCTAAAGTGAAAGCGGTGTGTTAAGTGCTAGTGTTCCATCTAAGTGACATTGGCAGAAAAAGCGACCATCGACGATCTGGACGACGTTCAGGCCTTTCTGAACAGGGGAGGACTGTCATTGCCAGATTAAAATATCTGGGAAAACAGGAACTCGTATTAGTAAGTGCCTATCTGGAGATAAAGATACGTGCCAGTGATTCCCGTGTGGAGATCTTGTCAAAGGTTCACAACACTTGAAAGCCGAGGAGAAAAAGGAAAGCGAGGCACATAGTATAAAAGAAGGTAGAGGAAATAGCTTCCACTGAAAAGGAAGGTAAGGGCAGTGATGTCGAAAGTGATGAGAGTGAACTGGATATAAGTTTACTTACTGTGAAAATGCGTGAACTAGAGATCCACCGTGAAATAGAATGGAAAAAGCTCGAAATCGCTAGAGACAGAGAAGAGAAAGCGAGAGAGAGAGAAGATAAGAAATTAGAAATGGAAAGAGAGAGACTAGGAAAAGAATTAGAGATGAGGAGTTTAGAATTAGAACGAGAAGAAAGAAGAGAAGAGCGAGAAAGAGAAGAGAAACGAGAAAGAAAAGAACGAGAGAGAGAAGAAAAAGAAAAAGAGAGACAACATGAGCTAGAAGTATTGCGATTAGGCGGTGGGAGGCAAACAATGGAAACCAGTAGTTTCGATCCGGTAAGGAACATCAAAATGGTCCCGAAGTTCAACGAAAAGGAAGTTTCGAAGTTCTTCGCGGCCTTCGAGAAGGTCGCAGCCTCTTTGGAATGGCCAAAGGAGAATTGGGCCATCATGATACAGTCCGTCTTCACTGGGAAGGCCCAAATCGCCTACCCCACGTTGTCCCTTGATGACTCTGGCGATTACGACCAGGTGAAAAGGTAGTGCTCATGGCGTACCAATTGGTACCTGAGGCTTACAGGCAGAAGTTCAGGAACCTGAAAAAGACCTCGGAGCACACTTTCACCGAATTCACGACCATCAAGGAGCGGCTTTTCCAAGAATGGTGTGCCTCTCGGAAGGTGGAGACCAAAGAAGACCTCGAGCAGCTCATACTGTTAGAGGACTTCAAAGACTGTCTGTCTGGAGATCTGAAGACGTACTTAGAGGAACAGCAGGTAGAGACCTTACGTGTGGCAGCCACCATGGCTGAAGAGTACATCTTGACACATAGGTCTTCCACTAGGTATGTCCCGAAGAATTACCCTCGTCTGTATGGCAAACCTCGTCAAGATGAAGAGAGACCCGTCCCACAAAGCGCTGTGAAGACGCCCCCAAGTAGCCCTCGAAGGACCAGTCCTAACAGCCGAAACACCGTAGTCCAAGGAGGAATATGGTGTGCTGGACTTGTGGGCAGAAAGGGCATGTAGCTGCTATGTGCCGAGGCAGAAGAGGTAGCGGCCCATGTAGGGAGGTGATGTTGATGAGCTGTGTGACACCACCAGTAGAAAGCCAGTCTATGACTACTCAGGAAGGACCAAGATTGTTTTCCCCTCACACTTCAGGCGGGTATGTATCGAGTGATCATACTGGTAGATCAGTTGTGGTGCTCAGAGATAGTGGAGCAGCCCAGTCCCTGATCGTGAGAAACTTATTACCCGAGGGAGTGAGTGTGGATGGGAGACAAAAGGTTGTCCTGGTCGGGTTTCCTAGGACGAGGTACGTTGCCCCCTTAGTGCTGATACATCTCGACTCGCCTTACTTCAGCGGCACCTGTGCGTTGGCAGTAGTTGATACCTTGCCTATAGCTGGGATTGACGTGATACTAGCCAACGACTTGGTGACAGATTGGAGCAACAATCATCCCAAGGTTGCGGACGAGTCAGCCGGAACAGCAAGGTCCGAGGTAATAGCTGGAAATGGTAATATCCAGGTACAGACAGACACGGAATTAGATAACGTGTTTAATCCTTCCTCTCGCCTACAGATTGACAGCGTTCTAGCAGAGTCTCCTGATTCTTCTCCCGACGAGAAACATGAGGTAAAGGAGGCAGAAGCGACTGAGCAAGAAGAGAGGCCTCGTGTACAAGCACCCACGGATACCCCAGAGTCTGGAGTGAAGGCACCTGAGTACTTGCAGTATGGCAAGGTACAACGTTTATTGAACCGGCCAGAGATTCCCCAGACGTCGGAGGTATGTGAGGTATGTGCGAAAGTTCTAGGGCCCTCTTCGGTCCAAACCAGGCTAATGGATATAGCCGGCTATGGACATTACAGGCTCATGAAACTTATCCCTGAGTTAACCAAATGTTTCTTAGCGGTATTTTTTGTTCTTGTGTGTGTTCTCAGTAAGGACCAGTGGACGACCCGACAGATGATGGCTCCATGAACATCGCGAAGAGATCCCAGGGATTAGAGACGTGCACTGTGAGTGTTACAGTCAAAGAAGGGACCTGGAAGGTGATGGTAGATACAGGAGGTGGGAGAAGTGACATTATGAGTGACTGTTTCCGACAGGTTGACACCCCCCGCGTGATTGCTGAGCCTGGATGCAGCGTTATGCGGAACGTTGGTCGACCTGACGGTGGCAGAGCAGACACCATCTGCGGTGTACAAGCAGCTATGTTGAGACTAGGTGTGGGCCTAGTAGGCGCATATGCAGTAAGTACTGACTTACCCACTATCGCTGTCACTCTAAATTATCAGACCCCTGTATTCCAGGTTCCCGTCTCCCTGAAGGACTACCGGACCGGTACCAGAAATGCCTTCTGTGACCAGCCATCATCGGTGCCACGACACAGGGAAGTGTCGATTCACCCCAGATCGCATCTATACAGATCCTTACTCGAGGCACGTGAGATTATGCCCCTGCTTGACACCTCCGTGGAGGTGTGGAAAATCACATCAGGCAGGTCATTGCCTTCCATCTGCAAGTTTCCTTTGTGTTTCCCATTAGGACAGTTCTGTGGACAAGACGTCCTCGCCATTCCAATTCTTAGAGTACGTGAGTCCGTTTGGAGATGTATCCTGTACTAATTTGGTTTTTTTTTTTTCTTTATAGAAACCCAAACCAAATTCTTTTTGGTGGGGAGGTGTTACGGACCCGAGTCCAGCGTCGTAGCACGGAGCAGTGACGACAACGCCATCTGTGGGTCAGCTCCCGAAACCCCATCCAAATGGACGACGCCATCTAGCGAGGGCGGGATATACCGGCCACAGGGGCTGGTTTCCCGTCTTACGTAGCCGCTGCTGACCTCTGGTGAGGTGGCGCTTAGACAGCAACGCCATCTATGGAGTGGATAGGTGGACGTTTGTGTCTAAGCCTGTGAGTGAGGTGCCCTAGATGTAACCAGTACTAATAACGTGTCTGATTACAGAGTCGACCTGGGACTGCTGTATTGGACGATGAGGCAGTCTACCCAAGGCAGCCATAGTCTCTCCACGTGTTGGCTGCAGAAGCTGTGAGCCACCCCTGGACGAACACTGTTGAGTGTGTTAGCCTGCCTGTGACGTGGCAGTACCAGGAATCGTCGTACCCGGGGGTTGGCTGGTGGAAGAGACTAGCCACTGTGGTGCTATAGAGAGGAGAGTGATCTGCGGGATCACACGAGGCTCCTGCCTAGGGCTTGCAACCCTAGTACCGGTCGTGGAGTGGCCTACACAGTAGAGCTGATCGGAACCTGCCAGCTACAGGCTGGATTTGTGGTTGAAGGCCTCCACGATGGTGCACCCAGTGGGACTGTGATTTGGCTGACCTGTGGCCGGGGTAGATTCGCCGAAAGAATCAGAGGATTCATCGTGGGCCATGATGAAGAGAACCAGGGCTACTCATCGTGAGCACCGTGGAGCATCCCGTGTCTTCAGAGGAAGACGATTCTGTACATTGTGTATTTATACCCCCCGTGTGACAGTTTATATATTTATTTATGGTGGTGGTGATTATATATTTAAATTAGTGCGTTTGTATCCCTTCCCCCTTAATTTACTTGCGTTACGGAACACACCCCTTGAAAGCCACTACTAACTTGGGGCCGGATACCCAAACTCTAATAACATCAGAGAAGAACCCAGTTGCGACCCAATAGGGCCGTAACAAGCAGCATATGCCAGGCTGGCCAATATACAAACGGAATTCAGAAACTTGAGTAAAGAATCATTCAGAACTTTGTATACCACATATGGCAGGCCAATCCTGGAGTATGCAGCTCCTGCATGGAGTCCATATCTAGTCAAGGATAAGACTAAACTGGAAAGGTTCAAAGGTTTGCCACCAGACTATTACCCGAGCTGAGAGGTATGAGCTACGAGGAGAGACTACGGGAATTAAACCTCACTTCGCTGGAAGACAGAAGAGTTAGGGGGGACATGATCACCACATTCAAGATTCTGAAGGGAATTGATAGGGTAAATAAAGACAGGCTATTTAACTCAAGGGGCACACGCGCGCGCAAGGGGACACAGGTGGAAACTGAGTGCCCAAATGAGCCATAGAGATTTTAGAAAGAACTTTTTTAGTGTCAGAGTGGTTGACAAATGGAATGCATTAGGAAGTGATGTGGTGGAGGCTGACTCCATACACAGTGTCAAGTGTAGATATGATAGAGCCCAATAGGCTCAGCTATCTGTTCACCGGGACCAAAGAGCCAGAGCTCAACCCCCACAAACACAACTAGGTGAGTACACACACACACACACACACACACACACACACTCACACACACAAGTGGGAAGTGGAGAACCCTCCTCAAACAGTGCAACAGCCACAGGGATTGGGGCACCACCCCCAAATTCTACCCAACAGACACCCAACCTGCCCCATCCCCTGTCAGCCCCCCACTAAGTACCCACCTAGGGCACCCTCCCCCCACCCACCCCCTCCCCCCACTCACCCCCCTTCTCCCCCTCACCCCTCCCCAGGACCTCCCTTCACCCCCATCCCCCATGCCCTCCCTTCTCCCACATGCCTTCCCGTCTCTCCCACCCCCATGCCCTCCCTTCTCCCCCTCCCCCCTAAGCCCCCCACTCTCCCCCACCCCACCTAAGTCTTCCCCTCTCCCCCACTCCCCTAAACCCTCCCCTCTTCCTCACCCACCTCAGCCCTCCCTTTTCCCCCACGCCCCCAAGCCCTCCACCCTTTTCTCTCCTTCCAAGCCCCCCCATCTCCCCTATCCCCCACAGCCTCTCCTCCCCCCATGCTTCCCCAACCCTCCCTCTCTTACCCACCCCCTGTACCCTCCCCCTCTTATCCACCCCCTGTACCCTCCCCCTCTTATCCACCCCCTGTACCCTCCCCCTCTTATCCACCCCCTGTACCCTCCCCCTCTCCCCCACCACCCCAAGCCCTCCCTCCTCCACCAATCCCCCCGTGCCAGGTCCCCCCAGCTCCCACTCACCCCAGATCCCAAAGGTCCCCCCCAGAAAAGAAGCAGAAGAGAGTCAGTTTCAGGGTGATGTACTCAAACATAGATGGGATCACAAGCAAGACAAGTGAACTAAGGGAAAGAGCACAAGAAGTTAACCCAGATGTAATCGGACTCACTGAAACAAAACTCTCTGGAATCATAACGAATGCCGTGTTTCCCCAGGAGTATACAGTAATAAGGAAAGAGAGGGAAGGTAGAGGAGGAGGCGGAGTGGCCCTACTCATGAGAAGGGAATGGAGTTTTAAGGAGATGGCCATCCCGGGCTGTGAGGAGTTCAGAGACTACATAGCAGGCACCATAACAATGGGAGGACCAAGAATAGTAGTAGCAGTAATATACAACCCTCCACCAAATGACAGGAGACCCAGTCAAGAGTATGAAAACAACAACAAGGCAGTTAACACTATAATTGAGAGGGCAGCCTCTGCTGCCTGTAGAAATAGATCCCACCTGCTCATCATGGGCGACTTCAATCACGGAAAGATTGACTGGGAGAACAAGGAACCGCATGGAGGCGAGGATACGTGGAGAGCCAAACTATTGGAGGTGGTGACAAGCAACTTTTTAACGCAGCATGTCGGAGAACCCACAAGGATGAGAGGCAATGACGAACCAGCGAGACTCGACCTAGTCTTCACTCTGAACGACTCCGACATAAGAGAAATCGGTTTTGAGGACCCAGTAGGAATGAGCGACCACAGTGTACTGGTGTTTGAGTACTTGATTGAAGAAGGGTTATTGAACTCGAGGAGGGATACCGAAACCAAAAGGTTAGCATACCGAAAGGGAAACTATGAGGGGATAAGAAAATTCCTAACAGATATAGCATGGGAAACAGAGCTCAGGGGAAAGACGGCCCAAGATATGATGGATTACATCACGCAGAAGTGCAAGGACGCAGCAAACAAGTTTGTCCCAGTCCAAAAAGGAAAACAGAGAAATGAAGATGAGAAACCCATGGTTTAATCAAAGATGTAGGCTAGCTAAG